>NW_027113424.1:978535-987643 GCF_000696795.3 Halyomorpha halys
CAAAAAGAGACACTTTTGAGGTCGTCTTAATTGTAAAAAAAAATAAAACATCCTTTTTATAATTATAATTATGAGAGTTCTTGTTAATCATTTAAGATATCTTTGATATAACAGACTGAGCACAATAAGCTTCCCAATTAAATGTGTTATTATGCAACCATACAAAATACAATATAAATGAATGTGGAAACAAATTGAAAAACAGAACTTATATAAATTTGATTTAGTCAATATATGTTAATGTTTTCAAAACAAGAACTTACAATTACAAATATATTAAATTGTCGGATCATATACCTGCCTTTTTTTAAAATATCAAACATAATATTCTCAACTTCTCTTTCAGCCATCAAGAATGCAACAGGAAGTTTTGCTTGTAAGAATGTTGTTACTTTGCAATAAAATCTGTAATCATATCAATATACTAAAAAAAAACAAAAGTTATTTACAAAAGCTATTGATTATTGTTTAATTAATTTAGAATGCAATAAAATCTTAAGATAAATTGCAAAGAGAAAAAGTGTCCAAACGTAGTGTGGCATAGTGTTAGTAACAATTGAAGGTGAAAAAACACAATTCAAAAAAGATCATAAATTTATGAAGTTTAAATCGCACACTTACAAATTTTAGCCATTTCTTTTAATTTGGCAAAAAGAGTATATATTGTGATGTTTTTATTATTTTTTAAAATGATGTTTTGTTATGTTTAACAGGTCTTATAATAACAGAAAAAGTGAAATGTCCCAGTCACAATTCCAAAAAGTTATGCAATCGAATAATTATCAAAAAAATTAATGAATTGTCGAGTGAAAGTGCATTTAAATTAATTATAATAATAAAAAAAGGAAGATACTGCTGAGAAGCAACAAAATGCAGCACAAAGGAAAAGAAAATATCAAACCAATATGCCAGACAAAGCAATTCATTTAACTGTAGTGTCTTAATCAGGATATCTTAAAAGTTTCAATGCCTGTTATCAACAAATAACAAGCTTAAAATCATACAAGTATCTAAATAAAATCAAACTTCAATTAATTTTGGATATCTTAGAAATTTATTTCATATTTGCTCAACATTTATATTTTTGAACCAAAAAGAACTGGATAATTTTGTTTTTTGAAAAACCTAATGAGCAGGGAGAACTTCAAAGTGAGTCTTTAGCCAAAAAACATTCATTTTAATGCGATAACTAAACATGGAGCAAGCAATATTAATATTTAATTTAAACAAGAAACTTACGAATGAGCGTAGATATAAATTTTAAATGTCTTGATTGGATTAAGAAAATAGTTAAAAATTTGGTCCCTGATTTGTTTCGCTTTCTTAACTTCAAATTCTAATCGTTGGGTTAATTCATTTTTTCTATTTAGTAAAACATTTAATGTTCTCTTATTATAATCTTCATCAATAATAAAGTAGTCTAATGGAAATCTTAAAGATTCAGGAAGTCCATGATTTCTATAAAAAAAAGAAAATATTTATTTTATAAGAAAGATAATGGGATAAAACAAATAAAGAGACATTTAGAACAAAGAAAAGCTTTTTTGTACTTGCTACAGTGACATTATGATTCTACAATAATTACCTGAATGCTTTAGTGTACCAAATCAAAAGATTGCTCATATAAAATAATGTAAATAATAAAATAAAATAAACCTGAAAAAATATATATCCTTCTTTCTAATCAATATTGATAGCCAGTATTAATACAAATTCAAAATTATTTTATTATTAAATTACTTTTATTTTACTTATGCTTTAATTTACTGACCAATAAAGTATAAGTAGCCTAAAAAGTCTCAGAAAAACTTTGTATCAGTCGGGAGGCACCCATGGCTTTTTTCAACTTTTGACTATTTAATATACCATTCATGTGAGTATTAAAATGTTCCATAAATTATTATTACATTCACTTCTAGTTGAATATCAATAACAAATTTATAGCGTCATTCTATATTCATTTGGTCTCAAAATCGAATTGGAGGAAGGTAAAAGTTCAAACTCATACTTTCAATGTTGGTCACAGAATTTTAATCAACTTTTGCTCATCTCAACCTAAAATTTACTACTTCAAAAACTAAAAATAAATATAATTTATTCTTACAATGAAAATAAAATTTCGTATTTGTTAGCTAAATTTTGAAGCTTAGCTAACAAAACTTCTTTGACATCTACTTGCTTTTCTAGCCAAACTCTTTCAGCTTGTTTCACTGAGTCTTCTAGACTGGAAGCATCAGGTTCAATGATGTCATTAATTCTTAACTCTTTAGGCTAAAAAAGAAATATTTCTAACTTATCAACTTCATTAAAAAAAAAAAAAAGAAAGAAAAACAATTAAAATCTAAGTTACCAACAATATTGCTTGTGGAAAATTACGCTTTTCTTTAAACTTTGTATGTACCAAATTGATACCATAAAAAAAAATATTAGAATCTTCTCCAATAGAATAAAGATGTCTAAAATCATAAGTTATACAAATCTTTTTTATCCTTCCTCTTATGTTGTCATGCATTCCACAGACCCAGTAATTAGAAAAATCAGTAAAGTTATCTGGATTTGTATTCACTATCTTAACAGCACCATTTCCTTGGCCAATAATTAAGTATCCTCCATTGCTATAAAAAAATAATAATAATAATAATAATAATGCATTAAAAACATAATAATAGAAATAAAAAACTTAAGAAATAACACTTGATATCAGAAGCAATATATAAACAGCTTACATATATAAAAAGCAAGACATTTCTGTATCTTCAAATTCAGCTATGGGAGTACATTTATATGGTTCATCAGCACCTAATTCATATTCATAAATTAAACCGGCATCATAACCTCCAGGAGAGACCCAAATGCAATCGTCATTTATATAACTGAAAATTAACTAAATATTATTATAATATATATGATTACTATATTATTATTCTATGTACTATGTGTCTTGGTATCCAAACCTTTTAGCCCAAGGGGTGCCACCAATATCAGCTAACTTAACATACCAATATTCTCATTACATTATCATTAATTACAGTTCAAATTTTCAGATTTATTATTTATATGTTATTTAAACTGGTCGTTGAATAACTAACAGATAAATGTCATTTTAAGGGCTTGATAAGGTAATTTTATAGTTTTAAAAATTTAGACAAACTTTCGGCAGATGGGAAACATGAATTTCGTAGAATACACAGTCAAAATGGCTGTTTTAGTTTGACAGTGGGCATAAAGAAACTCACATAAATTTAAGTAATACAAGTTTATAAACAATAATAATGCTAAACTTATTGTATATCCATACTAATTAAAACATACTAAATCTATATACTGTATTTATACTGACTAAAATGGGCTAAACAAAATATTGATATTAAACTTATTGAAATAAGTTAACCAAAAATAAATATTATATAAATATTAATATGAAACAAGGAATACATGACAATAATTATTAGTTTTTATAAATGTAATATAAATTGAACATAAAAGAGCAAATAAAAATAAAATCTACATTGGAAAAATACTGTTGACCAATTATTGTTTAAGGGGAAAGTGGGATCCTGAGTTCACCTTTATCTTCTACAATAGTAAAAATATATATACCAGAAGAATCCACAACATTAAGCTGCAATAACTTACTCAGCAAAATATAGAGTAGGAGGGCCTGGTGGACAAAATCTTGGCGGAACTTCTTCGTCTTCAGATATAACATCTATAAAGTAAAAAAAAAAAAAATTGTTAAAGGGTATGATTTAAATATTATATCTTTCAGTATTATATCAGTGATCCATGATTTGGTAGGCACAACTCAAAAAGGGTGTTTTAGAGCTAACAATAGGCACACCATTAGGTCTGAATAAAAGATCTTAGAGTGTTTTTCCAGTCTTACAAAATATTGCAGCTGATGCTTCAATTATATAGATAGGTCACAAGAAGACAATGGTCCACCAAAAATAATATAAAGCAATGACGATTTTGAGTTGTACTCTTTCCATACTATCTGTGCAAAATCTAAAGTACTACATAAAAATTGTAATCATACTAACCTAGATCATCATAACTTATTTCTTCATCAATTATCTGTAATAATTTATCTATAATGACTTTATCTTCTGGAGGACCTAATGAACAAAAAGAATAATCTTCAGAATTACTTTTAATTTCTTCATTTTCTATGCCATCTTTATCTAGTTGTTTATAACCCATGCAAGCTATTATGCCTTCACTATCCACTATTGGTTCAGATCCAGTTCCTTCAAGTTGGTTAGACTTGGGTTTTTGCTTATCATTTAAATACTCTCCTTTAATTTCTTTCAACTTTTTGAAGATCTCCACAACAGCCTCAGTCCCCTCCTTGTTCAAAATAGTTTCTCCCAAAACCTCATCAGCTAATCCTCTTCTTATTTTTTTCTGCTCAACTAACTCTTGAAATCTTTTAAGAATAATGTTTGGAGCTTTTTCTGAATATTTGTAAGAATCAGTTGATAAATCAGAAAGTGCGTGATCTTTAATTTCTCTCAATTCTGTATTATCATCGCTATCATTATATGATGAGCGATATTGATATATTTGCTTCAATAGCAATGATTGATCTCTTGCTGCATCCTTCTTTTCCTCCAACAAAGCTCTTCTTTCTTTCTTTAATTTTTCTCTTTCCAATTCTCTTTCCTTTAATAAATTACCAGCAAACACATCCAGTTCAGCAAACTTCTTTTTTCTTTCTTTTAACAACTTTATTTCATATTCCCGTTTATTCTTCTCATGAATTCTACGCCTTTCCATTCTTTTCATATTTCTTTCGATGGCCAAGTTTCGCATAACTTCTGCTTTGACACTTTTAAAATGACAGACTCTTGTTGGCAGTTTAATTTCAAAAGAATTGACTGGAGGATCAGGAATGTCTTGAGCTAATGCAACTTCAGTAATTGTTCCATGGGGAGATATAACAAGAAAGCAATCCTAAAATATCAAAGGAGATTAAGCTAAATTAAAATTCATATTTTTATTATAAATTATTTTCACAAATTTTTAAAAAATATATTTTTAGAATTTTTTTTCTATTAATGCATAAAAATCCATAATAGTGTGAGGGCCAGACCCCCTCCATGTACACTTCTCCAATATCACAATTGTTTTCTTACTCAAAACTATTAATTAAAAACAAATTTCTCAGAGAACAAGGGGCCGCACTGTAATAAAATGGCATCCAAAAATGACTGACTCATAAATTTAAATCGAGCTACTTTTTTGTCATTGTATTTGACTAATTTCCACCACCATTGGCCTTTTACTTAGCTATTTAGTTAGAAAATCATAAATATCGAAAAATAATTGTCCTTAACTAGTGTTACAAAGCTCAATGAAAATCACTTTTTTTCATGATCAATGTTTGGAGAGGTTGATCAATAATCAAATGGCCAGCAATAATGAAAATTTCTTCAATTAAAATATGTGGAACAATTATTATTCTTTTAAAAACTCTCAATAACAAGGATAAGATATTATTTTCACAAAATATCCAATATGAGTAAATGAGAAACTCAAGAGATACAAGAGATAACTCTATCTCCCGATTTTATAAAGAATTGAAGTGGTTTTATCCTTTTTAATACTGTTGAGTATTTCCTAGCATACTTTCTCAATCAAATTATCCAATCTTGCTTTCCATCATACATCTCTAATCTCCTTCAATTCAAATCCTCTTTTCATTCTTGTAATACTCATTGTTGGTCATCTGATTTATAGACAATGGCCCACCAAACAGTAGCTTTTGACAGATCTTCTATAATCATATCCACTTATTATCCCTAATTTTATTTGTCATACCAGGCTTCCTACAATCAAGTGACCCTTCCAGTCGTTAGATTTTATCAATAAAGTAACATCCCTAGCGTCCACTACTTAAATATGTAATTCATTTCATACAACTTTTCATTTTTGCGCTAGACTGTTCTTATAAAAAAACACAGAGACCATTTTGTGAGACTTAGTTAATGGGACTCTGCTGAAAACGCAAAGTAAAAATTTTTCATAATCGCAATACTTTCTTTTACTATATATACGATACATAGGTAAATGAAAATAATAATAGGGGTTATTAATATATGTGTTTTTGTGCAGCTATTGCTTGCTGAAATCTGTTTTCCATGTATTTTACTGAAACAAAGTGGGAATAGTAAATAAATATTATGATGAGTAGATAGTTCACTCTGGATAATGTATATTGTTGCGGCCAACACATTGTTTAAATGAAAATCAACTGTATAACATATGTTTTTATTGTTTAAAAAGGCATATGTTTTTCTTTTGTTTTTATATTGAAAAATAGACAGACAACTTCTTAACGTCTCACTGCATATACATATCTTCTTCATTTTCTCCTCACTAAGCATGGCCATCCACATTCCACATACATTCTGGCCATCTTCGCCAGCTAAATCATCTTAGCCACGGCGGGCGGACTTCTTCGACTCATCCTCCAAGAGGACAAGGCAGGCGGGCGTACGTCCTTTTGTCGATCTACTTCCACGAGAATATCCTCTCAGAACAACCACAACCGGGGCCCCACCAATCACCGGTGAAATAAGACTTTTTTCTCTTTTGTTCAATTAATTTAATTTTATAATAGTGTTAAGCTTTCTTTTTGTTTCTAGTTGTATATTTTGTGTTCCTTTTTATTATGTTTACTTATTTAAAAATAACAAAATTTGGCTATTCTTCTCTTTTCACGGTTGGGCTAGTAAAGGTTCCTTTTGAACCCCTACCCACCGTAACATATATATAAGGAGATTGGGTGTGGGTCATAGAAGAATACAAATCAGTAAAGACTTATTTATTAGAGCCAAAGTTTCGGCCAGAATTTCAAGCCTTCATCAGGGCTAAGAACAAAAAACAAGATAGCAACCATAATGAATAACATAAATTACAGAATGATTAGAAAGTAAGAAAACACCTAACATTATAGATACAAAATAGTATACTGTAGTCTTAAATAATCTTGTTTATACCTTACAAGCCAATAAAAAAAAAAACTTTCAAGTCAATATTGCCACTTAAAATTATTCTCTATTTTGTACCTTTCTTTATTTTCTAATCATTCTGTAATTCCTCCTATTCATTATGGTTGCTCTCTTATTTTTTGTTCTTAGCCCCGATCAAAGTTTCAAATTCTGGCCACAACATTGGCACTAATAAATAAGTTTATACTTATTTGTGTTCTCCATTGACCGCACTCCCAATCATATTTTCCTCATAAATAAATATAATGTTTTGCATTTCTCCTGTGATAAAAATTGTTCTTTGAGGAACCTAATGGTAAAAAATAAATTAAAAAAATCTACCTCTATGAGTTAAGATCAATTTCCAGTAACCAACAAAAAATACGTATGTAGTTAACTATTACCTACTGTTATAATTCAATACCTACAAACAATCAAAATAGACTTGTTTTGAACCACCTAACATCATTAAAGGACATTAAGAGTTTGTTACTACAATGTATACTATATTAATTTTTAAAAACAAAAAATAAAATAGATAAAATAACAAAACAATGAAATACCTTGTTCCTGTTCCAAGTTAAAGAATAAACCTCATCAGGCAGTAAAACAAACCCAATCGGGCATAGTCTCAAATAATCTTGCTTATACTTTACCAAACGATAAATAAATATCCTGAAGTCAACACTGCCACTTAAAATAATTCTTTCACCCTCTCTATGTGGATCATAAGACAAAACTGTAATAGCTCCATTATGGGGTTTAAATACCTGAAAACAGAAACTCATTTAAAAAATATATATAAGAAGATGGGTCAGGGTAGCGATCAAAAAAAGAACAAATAGTTATAAACTATTTGTTCTTTTTTTTTACCGCAACCCTGACCATCTTCTTATATATAAATTTTTATGGTCAAGTATATATACATATATATTTAAAAAATACTTTAATCTAAATACCACAAGAAAATAACATTATGTCTTGTCTGAATGATATCATACTTAAATAGGATTCACTGAAACACATAGTCACATAGATGAATTAAATTAAATTTTAAGCTAAATATAAACTTAGTTATTAGGATAATGATGAGATAATAAGAAAAACTAACTGTAGTCAATTTAATGTTAAAGGATTAAATGGATGTTCTTCATCATAGAAAGGTTTCATTAATTCCAATTCAATAATTTCATTATTTTATACATAAATAAGTCAATGAATACACTATACTATCATGTAGCTAATCTAAAAATATAATAACAAATGAGGTGATGCACCTCCAGATGTATCGCCAATATCCGACATTCAATTGAACCATTCAATACTCAAATAACTTCTAAAAAGCCTAAGGGCCTTTCAAGAATGTAAAAAAAAAAATAGTCAAAAGAAGTTTTATGTGAATATAAAATATGGTAATAGGTGCAGATAAAGTTAACAGTGCCATTCTCAAGATGGGGTATAATAAACCCCAATAAGTAATTATGAATAAGAGCTGTAAATAAAGGAAGGAAAATGCCAAAATTGGCTATCCAACAGTTGAAGGAAACTGAAGCAAGATATTAAGATGTAGAAATAATGATGACTTTCACAAAACTGATAGTGAATTCCCAATTTTTCCAGACGACATAAAGAAATTATTTAAATCAAGGCGAGAAAAGAGACCATTGTCAATCATCAAGATCAGTTGACTATGGTGGGCGGGACATCTGGCAGGAATGGCAGAACACTAAGTCCTAAGGGTGACACAAGATGATAGATTACGTGGCCAGTGATGAGATAGGAGACCAAGGTTGCGCTTCAGCAGAGAGCTGACTGGAGGTCAAAGTTGCAGGCGGCCTTCCTCCCGAATGGAGTTAAGCACCAGTTAAGAAGAAGAAGATTAAATAAGATGTGAGACCAAAGTAGGCTCTCCCTCCTTCTCTTAAGACATTTATTGGACCTCCAGAACAAGCTTTTGTAACTGTTCATAGCTTAGAGGATTCATATCTTCTGCAAATAAAAAGCTCCTGGATTTGCAATTGCATTATTCCAATATTTCCTATGTTCAATAATTTATTGTGTAATTACTGGCATAAACCTCATGGACTTTTTTTTGTATATATATATATATATA
>NW_027113424.1:987693-988804 GCF_000696795.3 Halyomorpha halys
ATATTTAAAGGTAAAGTAATATTATTCAAGTCATGTATAGGTAAAACTATTGAAAGATAATTTAAAAATACATTATACCACTTAAATATACAGTATTGAAAACTAAAACCTAAGTTATAATTGGGAGGAGGAGGTATATAAAACTCTAGGAAAGGCAAATTTAAAAAAATAAGAAACAGCTTATAAGATAAAAATTGTAGGGAGTAAATTGACATTTTTGAAAATATTTTACCTGAATTATATTTATAAAATCATCATCTTCATCTGGTTTCATTTCACGAGCCCAAATAGAAATTACAGCTATCCGTATAGTTCCATCAGTAGATCCAATTATAATAATACTACTGGTTGAATCTAACTAGAAGATGATTATGTTATAAATTTAAAATCACATAATTATAAATATAAGTAAACAAGTACAGTTGAGTCTCGATTAACCGATTTGACACAGACTGCAACTACTTTAGATAAGAAAATTATCAGATAACATGGATAAACAGTAATAGGAGAATAAATACAACAGTTAAAAATTGTTTAAGTTCTGAGAGGTCTTATACGAATAACCGTCATATTTACAAGGAAATAGAAGAGGAGACTATAGCAGGAAGTAAAGTGGTTTTGGAGGGTAGGATCAAGGAGAATAGGATTAAGTTTACTCTGTGTGGGTAGTGGTAACTCATGCAGTCACAAGTTTGTTTACAGTCATGCTCTAATTAAAGTAATCAAATAATTAAAATTACCGATAATCGAGACTATTGTTAAAAATATTATATTTATTATCTCCTACTAATGTACTACCGGTTATTTAGTACAGGTAATTAAAATTAATCATTAATTTATTACTTATTGTTATTATTTGACTTCTCTTACATTTATGGGTTCACAACTGAAGTGCTGGACCAGAACTGACGAACAAAAATCGCAAACCTTTGGACAACACCTTTCTAAAACCTTTATTCCGCATCCCGATATCCTTAACCCAATTCACCTTGAATGTATTGAAGCAGAACTTATTATCCTCATAAATAAATATAATGTTTTGCATTTCTCCTGTGATAAAAATTGTTCTTTGAGGAACCTAATGGTAAAAAATAAATTTAAAAAATCTACC
>NW_027113424.1:990439-994441 GCF_000696795.3 Halyomorpha halys
ATTAGTGTTACAAATAGCCTTTGTTGATACTATAATTAGTGTTACAAATAGCCTTTGTTGATACTATAATTAGTGTTACAAATAGCCTTTGTTGACACTATAATTAGTGTTATATACAAATAGCCTTTCCAAGTGGTATAACCCTTTCAATTCAATCGCCAGTTTCTGATATTTTTGAAGTTTCTCATGCACAGGTGAGCTTATATCATTGGGGATCACAATATCGATAAGTTTTGCATACTATGCCCTCTGAGAAGGATGCTAAGTCAGTTACGACCCACAGTGTTGTCTATAATCTATTTGAATTATACTTAAAATATGGCACCTTTTCACCTAATAGGTTAAAGTTCATCAGCAGGACATGATGGAGAATTTTCACCACATTGTTACAACTCGGGAGGTAATCCGTACCAACTAGCATTCCACATCCAGCCATGATATGCTGTATTGATTTCAGTGTCACTAAGCACAGTTAGAGATGTTGTATTCTTTAAAAAACTTTCTGTATGATTTTGTAGAGTTCTTCAAATCTTCAATGACAACAAATAAGCTCTTAAGAATAGCCTTCGAAATACCAAGCATTCAATTGATTTTTATTATTATTTACTTTTTCATTTTCTCCAGCAATTGAGAATTCCAAACTGAGGTGGGAGGCGTGGGCCTAACCACTTAGAGATATAAATTCAAACAAACATTTATAAATTTCCATACAGCCTCTTTTAGAACGTCAAGTGGCAATTCCATTCCATCTGTTCCTGCCATCACTGACTTTAGGATGAGCCCATTAGTCAATATTATAATTGGTCTTACCAGAACTTATTCAAGATGGTACAACTCATTTAGTTCATCCACCGATTCCAGATATTTTTGGAGCTTCTCAGCCATGGTTAATGTTGTTAACACTGCGTATTGCAATATCAATAATGTTAAGTCTTCTTTTATTTGCTATTTATGAGGAGCATCCCTGGTTTGTTACGGAGCACTGTACGATCCACAACAATAGATTCATCTCAATACAGCTTGATGGGACCCTTTTCATGTATCCTACTTAGATTATACTTATTTGTCAATGGACTAATCATCAACTTTGCTCAGATTAAGTGTGGTTAGACCATAATCCATATTTGTGATTGCTAGATAAACACCTGTGGTTTTTGAAAGAAAATATAGAATAAGGGCTAATTCCTGCTTGCGGCACATTTCTTCAATATTTAGGAGTCCACGTCCTGCTTCTTTGTTAAATAAACAAAGTCAGTCTTTAGAAGATAATGGATGGTGGACGCACCCTTTCATAATCATACGTAATATTAGTTATTATCATTAATTTATAAATTATTTAATCATTTTGCAACACAAGAAGATTAAAATGTTTTTAGTAACAGATATTAATGTTTGCGAGATTAATGAGAGTATTACTACAAAAAAATCTGGAACTTACATCTGATGGGAGCCACAACAAGGCTGAACCAGGTGCTGACAATTGAATTTTCATTAATGATTTATTGTTTTTTGAATTATATATATGAAGCCTGCCTTCTCTTCCCACAGTCGCAACGTAATAACCAGCAGGTGAAGGTGCTATATCACCAATAGGGCCGTCATGGGCTTGGAAAATTATTTTTGACGGTGCTAAACTTTCTTTCACAGCCAATTCCACTAACCAAATACACCCTCGTGAGTCCTATCAATAACCAATCATTATTATACACAATTTATGGGGAAAAAATAGCTTTTTATATACTTGTACACATGAAGTCATGTTCAAATTAACTAAATTTCAGATGAATTCTAACAGTAAATTTAACTAAAACTTTCTCTGCATATCAATATAGTTTTTATTTTCATATAAATTAAGGACTGAATCAAGCAATTTGCATACATTTAATAACCAAACTATTCTTTTATGTTATCTAATGTAATTACTAGCAGCTCACATAAGTTTTTTTTAAACTAAATTTGTAATTTAAATAGTGCCTAAAGGATGTTAGATATAAAGGGAAAATTATCAGAAATAATCCATGAATATATTGATGGTACTATTAAATAATTGAAATAAATTTATTTATCATAAAAAAGTTTTTCTATTAGTGATTAGAACGTTGTGGCTCTTTTCTATACATAATGAAAAAATATTTTGCTTTACAAAGAACACACAGAGCAAAAAGTTTGACTTAACATTTTTACCTAGGATATTAAGTCTTCCTTTCTATAAATGCCTTGGAATTTCATGACTACTTCCTGGGACATATAGGGTAAAGAAATGCACAACATAGCCATTTTTTAGACATTTATTGATTTATAACAGTTTTTTATGTCAGTCATTACACATAATTATTATTGAAAGAAAGGTGTAAGTTCTTAGTGTATTGCAAAAGAGCAATGGAAAACCCTTTGATGATTATAATATGACATGCCAATGGAAGTTGAATACTTCTAAATCAAATATAGGGATTTATATCAAAACTATTCATAAATATTTCTAGAAACCAATGAGCATATTGGTAGATTATTTCTTGTAAGTTCCCATGGTCCTCTGGTTGGATTAATTTTAGAGATTAATTTTCTTTCTGAGGTATTGTTTAGTCTTACTTGATAAAATAAAGCTTATTTAATTTCAATAAATAAGATAATAAACTTCACTAATTGATTTTGAAAAGTTTGATCAACATAGTCAAAACAGGAATTTTTTAAAAGTAACTTCAAACATTCATGATTCTATTCAAATGTTGTGCTCAGGATCAACCAGTATTTTATCTTTTAGATTATTACAATTCAAACATTCATGATGCTATTTCAAATTTTGGGCAAGGCATTTTATCTTTTAGAATGTAATAAAAATACTGTGCTTTGAATTTTTAAATATCTTAATTCACAAACAGTACAAACATTCTATTGATTTTCTGTAAAACGTAGTCGTTCATATCATGTATCCACTGTAAGAAATATATTATCTGGATTATATTACGAGGTAAACATACAACCCATGATCTACATTCCTTTAGTTTCTTAACTATTGTTTGCAATTATCTATTTCCCAACCTTTTTACTGAAAAATTGTAAGCAATAAATATTATAATTTTTCTTCTTTTCTGTGAAGCTTTCTTTTGAGTCAGTTTTATTTATTTATTTATTTTTTTGTATTGATCTTTTCATTTCCCACAAAAGTTTTGGATGTTATTCAGTTGATCTTTGTCATATACTCTTGGACTGTATTAGACTTCGCGGTAGGAAAAATTGTGTTAGTGGACATACCAAATATTTATTGCTATTTGTTTAGTTAAATTTAAACTAAGTTTGTAGTCAAATCAATGGACAATGAAAATATTTACAATTTAACGGTAGCACATTTTGTTTGTGTTAATTTTATTTTTATTTAGCTTAATACATTTTTTTTTTAAATTAAGTATAATTATTAATTGTAATTGCTTAATACAAACAATAATAAAATCAAACAGAAAAATAATTTAACTCATCTGATTTGGAGAACTTAATAAAAAATTAAATAATGATCTTGCCTGCATATAATACATTTCTGAATCTGGGTCATTTGGATTCACTCTCTGGAATGACAATGGCCTAGCTCGTTCTTGACCAGCGCGTAATGTTCTATGAAAAGTTGGTTGAATTTCCAGAATATCTTTGAATTTAGATTTAGCATGTTCTATTCTCGTATAATCCCATACCTTATATTTTCCATCACGTCCTTAAAACAATAAAAAAAGTTAACTGGCTCAGAATATAACACATTACAGCTAATACATATTTTAAAAAAATATGATCTTACTTCAAAGATTATTCATATTGGAATAAGATAGTTGACCATATAAAGTAGATTGGAGGAAGATTATTATTTATGTTGAATTTAAAAAATAAAACAGATAAATCTGAACATATTTTTTTTTAAGTACTTAAATACATTAATTATAATTACATATAATTGTTTATTAATTTATCAGTAATTTTAAAATTAATATTATTCTCTATTGTAAATACTATAATTAA
>NW_027113424.1:994491-998506 GCF_000696795.3 Halyomorpha halys
CGTTTTTATGACAATAATAATTATTCTTTATTATTAATAATAGTCATTTCTGTCATTACATTAGGAATTTTGTACTGTTGTTGTCATAAATAATTAACTTTATTCAATTTAATTTACTTACCAGAGCTATCTAAACTTTAAGAAATACCTATTTAATGTTTTAATTTCCTTATAGTCAATTTTAAGGATTTCACCATGCATTTTATCTTTAGTAAATCCTGTAGTTCTCTTATTTTGATTGTTGATCCATGAAATTATTGGTTACGAATTGAGTTTTAATATTTTTAATAATTTTTTGGATATTTTCAATTTAGTTATAAATATGTATTTTAGCTAACTATTAAATTTAGTTTCAAATATTTAAATGCTGTATTTAATTTAATTCAACTTGTTGTTTCTTCTGAATCAATTATATGATAAAAATAATGAATTTTAAATAAAGCCGCCAACTGATAACTGTCATCTTCACAACAAGGTATAAAAGTGAATCATCACTCCAGCTTGATCAGCTGTTAATTCCTTTTTTAAAAATTAACAATACCATTTACTCTTAGAATCGAAGCCTTTATCACAGCTTTGAGAACTATTCACCACCTCTAGGAAAGGCCCAGGTCCGTTCCATTGATCTGGATGACTTCTATGTATGTTTTATGGCAAACAAAAATATATTCCCAATCATATTACCCCTACATTTGTTATATGTGAATTTTATGAACTGAATTCACAAATTTTTTGGACAATATCCCTCACGAGCCCAAGTTTGATAGCGATTTATAAAGGTGCTGAAAAGTATTTTTTAACACTTTTTGTTATCAGGGGATTTTTTCCCTCCTTGAGGGAGGGCCTGAAAAAAGATGATCAAAGGTTGTTTCTAAAGTGGTTTATTCAAAAGATTGAATTAGCCTTGCTTGAGTATTTTTCCTAACTCACAATTTTGGGATAGCAAAAATGTAAATAAACTATTTCTCTCCCGTGTTAAAACAAAAAAAATATCCCAATTTTCAAACACATTTTTAAGATATTAATCTAACCCATTATATATTTCAAGATAATAGGATTGCCCAGCAATGCTTCACAAATCATTAGAAATTTTTGGACCTTTTCCAGGAATGGCATTTTAACAAATATTTTTACATAATTGTGAATCCTCCAAAAATTCATCATTATTTTTTCAAGAAATTTTTATTGATGATAGGCACATGAAAAAGTCACAATTTAAGCAACAAAACAAGTTCATAAGATAATTGTAATTTAAAACGTCCAAAATTTTCTTTGTTCAAAATTTATAATGTCACAACCATGTACATAAAGAAATGGAATATGGTCCGGGTGCGGTTAGATAATACTCAAATAATAATAACCATTTTCATTGAGCCAACGTTTTGCCCCATGTTATATCTGTTGACTACACCCCCAATCATCTCCTCATGTACAATAATAGTGTTTTTCAAAATAATCCGGTATATTGGTAGGGTCCACCTTGTATCAATTAGGTTAAAAGGCTTTTTTTTGTTTATTGTTTGGTTTCGGTAGTGTGAAGCTAAGTTTGCAACCTCAAAAGCTAAAGGGATAACTTTCAGAAAGGAAAAACCATGAAATATTCACACTTTTCAAATTTGTCAGATAAATCTCCAGATTATCACGCTCAAAAAACCTTAATTAAAAAAATTATTTTCTGCTATCAAACCTTGACTATTGGAGAACACTGTCCACAATATATATGGATTCGATCCACAAATGCATACAAATAAGTTAATTTATTTTACTTGACTCACATATTTCGAAAACAGCTCATCTAATTTGGTCTCTAATTGAAGGGAAGTTAAGAATTAATGTAAAAATAGAACTAGTATAAATTTTTATCAAATTGCATCCACTACACTTGCTGACATATATGGTAATATATTTTCCTGAACATGACTGTATTTCAAATTATGTATTCAACAGAAACTGTGAGACAGTTTCATTGTTATAAGTACTTCTTGAAGAGCTTTTTTAAGTCATGTTATAGTGATTCTGAAACAATTTTTTATTGTTTGTTAAGTGAATTTCCTAACCATGTCAGTAATTCCAGTTTTCCTCAATTCCCTAACTTTTCTATAATTAAAAAATTCTTTGACTTTTCCCGGTTGCTAGACACTCTGGTTTATTTAATTTTTATTTCTAATTTTATTTTTGTAGCATATCAAAAAAATTCCAGTTGAGGAAATTACTTTCAAAGGAAATACGAAAATAATTTATTTGAAATATTAGGATGGGTTATCCCCCGGGTTTAGTGAGGTACATCAGCCTAACGTGGGCAGCTCACACTAACCATATATATACTCACCAACAGTGAAAATTTCCTCGTATTTTTCTTTGAATTCAATGTATATAATCTCATCATCATGTAAAGGGCGATCATTCCTCCTTTTAATCTCCATTGTGATTTCATCTTCATCCCAAACATACAAAGTGTTGCTGGAGTTAGCAGAAATAACCTATAGAAAAACATATTGAAAAAATAAGGTAATTTTACTAAAACTTAAAATACTGACCCAGCAACCATATATAGAAATCCTGATAAATTTGATTCCAGTCGATAGCAATCTACTAGCTATCGTTTATGATCAGATAATATAGATTGAAAGATGAATTCTGATGTGTTTGGAGAGTTCTGATGAATTAATTAATCATACTAGGCCTGCCACAACTTTTACTTAATGACACTGTCAATGTATGTATGCCTGGTTTCACTAAAGATTTTATTTCTATAAATAATGTTTACTTTTATATGTTTGAAGAAAGGTATAGTAATAATAGAATAAATAAAAACTTTGTACATAATGACTACTAATATCATTAAAATTATTGCGATGAGTGTAATACTAAAAATTTACACAAATATATACATAAACGGTCATTAACCATCCATAATGTCCCAATGGATGGAGACCAGAAATTTGGCAGCTGCTCTCTGGGAGTATTTTCAAGGTTAGCCATCCTACTGGAGGCAACTCATACCAACCAGGTGTAGGAGTAATAACTATACCTAAAAAATGTTAACTGTGACTCAAGACACGGTTCTTTAAAATATTAAGAAACTGCATGGAGATTTAGTTTATGGATGGTGTACCTCAGACAGTTAAAAAACAGAAACATTTGTCATCACCCTTGAACCCAAGTATTTGAATGCATGTGAGTGAGAAAGACACTACATTATGCAGTTATGGACATCTTGTCACAGAACCAGGTTCACAACAATGCAAGGCTGCATATCCCTACTGAAATATACAAAAACCATGTTCACAGCCAACAATTTTCACAGCATGTGTATTAAAAGCCCCAAAAATTATTAAAGATTTTTAATTTAATTTTCTATTTAAATCCTCTTTCCGGTTGACTCATTTTTAACCATTAGTTTTTTTGTAATAAAAAAATATACACAAAATTGTTGTGGGATAAAATAAATACTTCATTGAGGTTGGGTTTTTTCTAAGTATGAGTGCCACGGAATGAAGAGCAAAAACGTCAAGAGATGCTGATGAGGCATTGCTTTAGAGTCTGCAGCAAGTTTTAAGAGGAATTGGACCTAAGCACACCGCCATTTATTGGTATTCTAGACCTTAGGGTACCCCAGGATAGATTAGTCCTATGAGTGACCTTCACCCCACTGAATTTCGAGGTTCAACAACTCACCAACACTTCTACATTTTTTGCCGACAGGGGCTACCTTGGGAGAGATTGATTCATATTTCTTTTCAATATGCGCATATTGACACAGGAAAAACATTCATGATCAACCCACCTACTGTTAGTGTCTTTCTTTTCATTATCACATCTTAAATCTCAAAACAGTTATTTTATTGCCACTTAATACGAAATTAACAATTTTTTTTTCTGCATTTCTTTATAAAAATTAACAATAAGTCAGGTTTATCTTTTGAGTATTTTTTTCTTTTCTTTATTTAATATTTAATTTCCTAATGAAGGATAAGATCCTTTAAATTTTGTACATATATTCTCATATATATAT
>NW_027113424.1:1002626-1005812 GCF_000696795.3 Halyomorpha halys
TATATATATTTTTTTATACAAGGACTGTATTGTTTGTTTTTTATTTGTATATATTTAATATTAAACATACTCTGTTACCAATTGGAAAGCTTTTTTTATTTATTTGATTTTCTGTACTCTTTTGGCTCCTCAAGGGGTTTTCAATAAATAGGCCCTCCTTTTATAAAATTAAATAAAAAATACCAGCGCTACTTTTTTCTATTTTTTCTGAGGAGAGGTAAGTAATATTTTCAATTACAAAAAGCCTCTCGACACAACATAGTTTAATAAACCAACTAAAGGCATCAAGAATTCTGAAAAAAAAAGTAGTTTTCATAACATAGTATCATGAAATTTCTATTAAGATTAGTAAGAATTGAAAAAAGGGCAATGATTCAATTAAAATAAGATCATTAAGTAACCTATAAAGATTTTAGTCACTACCCGAATAATAGAATAAAAATTTAATTGTTACAAGTATAAATATGTAAAATTACTTTAAAAGTGATTATTGCCATACGGCAAACAAAGATATAATGTTAATTGTATATGTATAATGTATTGCATTATATTATTATGTATTTTGTAACCATATAAAAAATAAAGAGGTTTGAAAAAAAAAAAAAGTGATCGAAAAAAATACAATTAAATTAAATTTTTTAATTCTAGCATAAATAAAAGCGGTTTAAACAAACCATGCCATTGGGAAATGGACAAAATGTATAAATGTCAGAAAATTCCCTGTCACCCCACTTTCCACGTGATGGAATAAGTTTCAGTCCAGTGAATGTTTCAATCAATCTCCAAAATGTTATATGCTGCAAACCTAAAAAAAATAATCAAATAAATCATAATTTTTTTTATGCTTCACTTTAGAAGTCATTTAAGCATTATTCCAAGATTCATCAAGAAACTGACAATATAAAAAATTAAAAACAATGCACCTAAACTGACAAACATAATAATACAATTTTTTAATTCACAGTAACCTATTCTAAACCTTCTAAAAAAGTTTTTGATACAGTAAATAGTGAGGTACAAGTCAAATGGTTCAGGAAATGGTAAAAAATTTAAGAATCACTGAAATATAATCAAAGCTTGTCATTAAGAGATGGAAAGAGAAGATACTATCTACATGACTGAATGAATCTATGATGAGGCTTTCTTATAAAAAAATTGATAAGGATATATTGATGCTAAATCAACAATCAAACATTACATATATACAACAGTGTAAAACAACATCATATGATGTAATGTGATCAGCGACATACTTAACCGCCAGGTATTAAAAAAATTATGACATATGTTTATAATAAAATATTAAGTCCAAAAGGAGTCATTGTTATTTAAGTTCATTTAGTCATAAGCAATAAAATATTTCACATAGTAAAAAATTAGAAAATAAAATCTCAGAAACTATATCCACTCTATTACCATGAGACTTCTGAGCACAAAATATAGAACTCAACAAACTATGGAATTTCTTAGTGGTCTCTTAAATATTAAATATAAATCAATAAAAGTACAACAATTATTGATAATGAAAGGTCATATTGTGAAGTTTTATAAATAACATAATAAATAATAATAACAATAAAACAGTTTATTGGAACTAGGAAAAATCACTAAAAAAGTAAAAAGAAATATCCACCTCAGTCTATATTCAGTTATTTTATATTTACATATAATTAATACCGAGTATATATTCAATGAAAATTTAAAATAAATAAGGCTACAACCACAGGAGGCTAAAACGTAATTTTTTTTTTTTTTATGTGTTGTTTAAACATACCCTTTAAAAAACCAGATGAGTCAATGACATGATGAAAATCATTGAGTTAGTATTTGCAAGAAAAACTAAAATTTCAAGCCGAATTACAGGCCTTCATTAAGGTTACAATAGAATGAAGATGAAAATATTCCACAAGTATAAAGAGGATATGTTACAAAAAAAAATAAATATGGACAAAGTAAAAAGAAACTTATGATGAAGATGGTCAGGGGTGTGGTCAAAAGAGAAAAAAAATAGTTAACAACTATTTATTATCCAACGTCTCACCTAACTTTGTAGAGCTTAATTAGAGCTGTTGGAAATTCTTGATGGTTCTAAACTATAAACATAAACATTAGTGAATCATAATATTCTTATATTTTTTGTATAAATATTTTGTGTTATTATTACACTCTGCCTTCCCTGGATCTCTTCTCCTTCCTATACCCTCTATCTTTTCATCAGGATCTACAGTGAATACCCAGAACTGACTACTCTATCGACTACAGGTACAAGATAAAAGGTGAAGTATTTCCTTACAGAAAGAAGTATAACTTCCTCCAAGGACCTAAAGCGAACAGCTTACGGAATGGAGTTTCCATTCTGCGAGAGGTTATGGCAAATATCTGTAAAACTCACCAATATTCCTGTAAATTCACTTCCTATCCAGCACACCACATCTATTAAACATACTTTGTTGAGGCCTACTGATATTGATTACCTCACCACTTAAATTTGTGCCAGGACTAATTATAAATAGTACTTGACACTATATTTTATTTTAAAAATAACTTTAAGACAAAAAATAATAATGGCTCTTATAGTTTAACAAGATATAGTTTTAATTACCTGATGCGATTATCCCTCCAAATACAAAAGGATTATATTCTACTTTCCAAATTTCCCTATTTGAATTAGGTTGCTTCAAAACGATTCTTTCCATATTCCAATTCCATACCGTTAAACTACTATCTGGTTTTGATGCTTGAGAAAGTAACCATTTACCATTAGGACTAGGGAAAACACAACAAAATAACAGATAAAAACCATAAAACATAAAGATCGTAAATAAAATTAAGACATGTATAATTTTATATACCCTACAATTAAGAACTCCACGATAAGCACAAATATAGAGAGGTTGTTCTTATTAGCCTTATCTAATGGATACTTCTAGCAACAAGATGTTTTTGAAAAATAAGAAGTATCTTCCTCAAATGTTTTGTGCACATTTCCTAATATATTAACTTCCAGGATCAATACCCTTTTTGTAAATTTTTTAATAGTTATAAAAAAGCTTCTTCAGGGCTATTTTGACGGCCGTCAAATAAATAGTCAAAAAATAGCCCTGAAGAAGCCCTGCAACGTGGGGCGAAACGTTGGCTCATTAAATTAGTATATTTCTACTATTTGAGTTTTTCTTGACCGCACCC
>NW_027113424.1:1005862-1011356 GCF_000696795.3 Halyomorpha halys
ATTATAATAATATTATAAAAAATGTGAATTAGATTATTTTAAATTTTTACTCATGTCTATTACTAAAAATAACAAATTATTTGTTATCTCTTGAAAAGAGAAAAACTTGTTGTTGTTGTCCCTAGTAGAGGAAACTAAAAAAAAAGATAGATTTTCTGTGCCCTCCTGGAACATGGGAACCCAACATCAATCCTCCTAGTCAAGATGGAAAATTCCTCTGGATCAGTCAATGGACACAAATCATTTCCAATTTAAATCGAAAGCCAAGCCATCACCCCAAAATAATTATTGCCAACATCTTATGATGTTTCCATTAATTCATTGACTGATTCAAAGAGAAGTGATTGATTTTAATCACAGTCATTTATTACCATTAGGTTGTGCTATGGCCTGTTACCATGCATATTACTTTACACATGAGAGATGTGTATATACATACATGAGAGATGTGTATATACATACATGAGAGATGTGTATATACATAAATGAGAGATGTGTATATATATATATACATGAGAGATGTGTATATACATACATGAGAGATGTGTATATACATACATGAGAGATGTGTAAATACGTAAATGAGAGATGTGTATATACATACATGAAAGATGTGTATATACATACATGAGAAATCCCATTCAAGATATTTTTCATCTTGATATATAGGAAAAATACAAAAAACCATGATATGATTTAATACTTTAGGAAGCTTAAATAAAATATATTTAAGAAAACTACTAAATAAACATTGATATGATTTGATAGTTTAATAAGCTAAAACATAATATTTTTAATTGGAAGATCATTGATTGACTACATGTAATTAATAAAGGAAGATAGTCCAGGTGCAGTTCAAAACAACTGAAATAGTAAATAGACTATTTACTATGAGCCAACGTTTGGCCTCACTTCATCAGGGCTAGAAAAGAGATACAAACTAAATGTAATAGAGTAAAAGAATAAGATAACATGAAATTAAATTAAATTAAGGAGTGGATAAAAATGATGTAAATCCGTAAAATAAAATATTATGTGTATTTTTGACACACAAATTTTGCTCTCTTTGGTTTTGTTACATTCCAACGTGGCTTTCTATTCACTTCACAATGCCAAAAAAACCTAATTGAATAAGTGACATTACTATAAATGCCAAATATTTACTAAAATGGTGAAACAGAGTAAATAGAGAGAGGATATGGGCTAAGAGATGGTTTGTTTACATAAACCAAACACAAGGAAATGCTATATAATACATGACTAAGATTGTAACTCTAAGCTTCTCCTTCCTGACTGAACGTTCCTATTCATATACCATGGTGATCTCCCTAAGACAATGTAGTACAAGAGCCGGGAAGAAAAAAAGGCAGTTATCTCACCCCAATTTTTTATTACTTTAATGAAAACTATGTATAATTACTAGTCAAAATTGATGAGCCTGCCAAGTATAGGTAGAGGGAATACAGAATGGCAGCTGTTTCAAAACCTTAAAGAAACATTAATTTTTCATTTGGAGCTCTATATCTCAAAAACTACCAACAACACTAGAAAAACTTAAGAGAACATTATTTAAAGAAGAATAAATTTGCTGAAATATTACCCCTAAAAGAGCTCATTACGTCCAATAGTTCTCGAGATATAGCTTTTTAAAAAGCAAAATTTCTTAAAAATCTACTGAAAGATTATTAGTTAGTTACTTAATTTGAGAAATCTAAATCTCAGGAACTATGTGACGTACAGATGTCTATTAGCACTCAAATTAAAGCTAGTTTAATGGACTATTCAGATGTTTGTGACCTTTACCTTCGTAGGAATAGTAGTTTTCATGATATTTGCTAAAATAAATTGATTTATAGTTGTTCGGACAATAAGTTTGATTTATGAAAAACTTCATTTCGGAAACCATTGGACCTACAGATGTCTGCCAGCGCTCAAATTATAGCTAGTTAAATTTACTACAAAATAGTCAATTATGTTTATCTTCGTAGGAGTAGAAGTCTTTATGATATTTGACAAAATAAACTCACAGAATGTTAATTTCTAGTTGTTCATATAAAATGTTGGATTTTTGAAAAAATATATCTCTAGATCCATAAGACGCACATATGTCTGCCAACACTCAAAATACAGGAAATTTAACTTACTATAAAGTACTCTTCTTTAAATGACATTCTCTTAGGTTTTCTTGTGTTGTTCCTACTTTTTAAGATATAGAGCTCTGAATGAAAATAAAAAATTTTATCGCTTTAAAACAGCCGCCCCTTTTTATTCCCCCTACCTATACTTGGCAGACTCGTCAATTTTGATTATTAATTATACATAGTTTTCATTAAAGTAATCAAAAATTAGGGAGAGATAACTGCCTTTTTTCTCCTCTTGGGCTCTTTTACTAATGGTTCCCAACCAGTAAATGGCTGCAGACAACATTGTTCACCAATCTCCTAATCTTAACTAGGAGCAAATGAAGTTTCCCTCACAAAAATGCCAGAAGACTATGAGATTAAAAGTAAATTTTGAGCAACTTTTATATTGAATGTCCATACTAAAATCTGTCAAATAACATTCAAACAACAGGAAATTTAACAATAAAATAATACTAATAATAACAATAGGTCCTCACCAAATATCTGTTGACAAAACCTCCAGTGGCCTATTGAAATTCTTGTAGATCATCGGCTATGAACCATTGCCTTCAGAGAATGATTATATCTCTTCCAGAATGATCATAAATGGGTGTGAGGAAAAGAGATTCCAAGAACTCAAAGAGTGATATTGACCAAAACATAGAAGGCAATGCATGGTCACTGCATATGATACTATATCTTCATAACAGGAGTGAGCAGCAAAATTTAACTATAGAGGCCTTAACCCGAATTAAACTTATAAAATAAAAAATAACTTATTAGGGTCATATTTCATTCTTATCAAAGAAGTAAGTTGCAGAAAATAATTTTAAAACAACTATCTTAAGTTAAAATTAAACACAATTAAGTTTTAAAAAATATGACTGATTATTCAAAATAAAATATCAATTTTACCTAAAACAAAGATAATTATAACCTTCATCAGCACCTCCTCTCAAAACCCTGAGCACTTTCAGTGTTCGGAAGTCATAAATAAGTATAAGAGGCTGAATGCCTCTTTCTCCCACTGCAAATATAGGTTCGAATGGATGTTTCTACAACAGTTATAATTTTGTTGGAAAACTGGAAAGTAATTTTTTTAAAAATAACTTATTGGAGAATACTCACAGCACAGTGACCTAAACCAGCACCACTGCCGCGTAAATATTTCAGTGAGTCTGTTGAAACATCATAAATGTGAATATAATTTCCTGAAAGATAAATAATAGAGTTTTCATCCATTACAACTAGATTATTCCTCCTGTGACTATCATAACCAAATGAATGACTATAAAATATTGCTAAGGAAGATTTAAATTGATGAAATTACTGCTCTATATATTAGAATTATTTATCAAGAAAGAGAAGAATATTTTGACCTTATTTCAAAACTCCAAAATATTTGTTAATTCTTATATCTAAGAGACTATGAACATTAAGGATACTAAAATAGCAATGAATGTGGACGGAATGCATTTCTGTCATAATAAACAGCTTCGCTGAAAAAGTCTTCAGACTCATAGTGTGGCTCAATCCAGTCCTCATCTCCTACACAATAATCATCAAATTCTTTGCCTGAATCAAATGAATCCTCTTCATCAGAGGTGTCAAAAAAATGATCTTTTTCAAGAGGAAACTCAGTTTCACTATATTCTTTTGGAACATCTACTTCACACTCAGCAACCTTGATCTCTTCAGATTCGATCTCTTCTTGTTCCTCAGATTTAGAAACAGGTGAACTTTCTTCTTCTTTGTCTACAAATTCTAATGACTCATCACTATAATAGTCTAAAATGGTCTTGGCCAAGGGAAACTTATATTGTTTGGAGAGAACCATCAAATCTTCCAGTGGAACTAACCAATCTCGATTATGGTACTCTTTCCGTTCACTTTCAAAACCATATTTCTTATTCAAACTTTGTCTGTATCTGTCTATAAGAAGTGTTTCAACTTTTCTACTTACCACTTCTTTATTTTCACCTTCAGATCTTTCTAATAAATCTTTTAGTCTCTCGAGAGTCTCCATCTTCATTTTAGTTAATTTAACTAGTACAATAATAAAAGTCAAAACAAAATGAGTAGTTAAACCAACTTGATGAGTTTATCTTTCTAGACGACAATACATGACCCAAGTGATGTGTAAATGTAACCAAACAATTTCATTCTAAACACAGATAGCAAACAAATATTAAACCTATTGGTTTCTCTAAATAATATCAATCAACAGCCAGTGCACAATATTCTTTTTAATTCCATTAATTTGTTTTATTATCTTCTTTTTAGTCACTAAGCACTGTTACCATAGTTTCAATAACATGTGTTGTAGATTGAAGGAACATATTGAGAATAAAATACACTCATAATTAGAGATTTTTGAGAAATTGGAGTTTCCTAGGCAACAAAGTAAACGGATTTGATTAAACTTGCCCATGGTTTACAAAGTCAATAGGTACTGATTGATTTGTAACTATAGAACTTAGTAAAATAAACCACTTTTACTCGACTGACATCTTCAAATAAATTAATAGTTTGAATGGGAGGATAATTTTAATCAAGAGTAATTTTCGTCCAGTGTAATAAAATAATAAGAAAGCAGGGAGGGATTAATCAACATTTTGAATAATCATGTAGTTTAGACTGGACAATCCATTAATTCTAGAGGAGGATATAAACGAAGAATTTCATGGCGTTTAACCAAAAGAGAAAGAGTGGAGGGTATAAATGGGATATCGATATCAATAAATTATATAATTCATTATTTTGTCTTAGAAATTCGATATTATAGTACCATACCAATATTTGGCCACCATATAATAAATATATAATATATATATATATAACTTGTGTGTTATCGGAACTATAACGAAAAAAATGTGTGGGTTTCAGCGCTTCGCGTCGAAACGCGCCTGACGTGACAACTTTACGCTAAATATTGGAATTTTTAATTAATACCAAAATTTTATTATGCGCATATTCCTTATTTCAGACATAATTTAATGATCAGAATACATCATTACCCCCACCACCGCACTCTCCGTTACGCTACACTTTTGCCTACATGACTTCCAGTATCTATAACCTCAATTACCCCCACCACCGCACTCTCCGTTACGCTACACTTTTGCCTACAGGACTTCCAGTATCTATAACCTCAATTACCCCCACTATACTACTAAGCCACGCCCATTCTATTTCCGTTACGCTACACTTTTGCCTACATGACTCCCTGCAATCTAATTTATAAGACGTCACGTCAAAAAAAAGTAAGGTTCAGGGCAGAGTAACAGTACGCAATTAGACTGAAATAACACTACTGTATTTCTGAAGTTATTGCTCCTTAAAATCACTTTAGATGTTTATTTACAATGGTA
>NW_027113424.1:1012000-1012536 GCF_000696795.3 Halyomorpha halys
TACCCGTAACGTCTCTGATATCAGTGTTTTGACGCGCGACACGTTTAGTCGTTTCGCTCTCGTGCCTACTTTTAACCCTATCCCATACTTACGTAGAGATGCTCCGTTATGGATCGTTTCGCCCTCACCCACTGTACCTCTATAATCCCGCCTCCGTCCACGCATTCCAAATAAAACTTCGAAGGGGGAGAACCCTGTAACTGTATGGATGGAGTGATTGTATGCTGCAATCGCCCTATTCATCGCGTCGTCGTTCATTAATAATTTTCTGTGAATGATAGGGAAAAAAAAACACAAAACAACTTCTTGAAAAACTCTCACTGCTTAAAACTTCAACGAATTATTGGGTTCCCCTCATAGGGAGCTTTAACTGTTCGATATGGACAGTTCTTCGCTTCTTGCGTTCATTACCACTTTTAATGGTAAACACATTGTACTCCCTGATCACAAACACCCTGAATGGCCCCTCGTAACGTTGGACCTCTTTGCCCCTATTAGTACCCACACGGCGATAGACAATCGTCCCAATCCCAATT
>NW_027113424.1:1014630-1015400 GCF_000696795.3 Halyomorpha halys
CACACCATGGGTGCGATGCACTTGCGGTCCTCCCGCCGAACATTGTTTCCGGGTTTAACTTGGCTCCTTCTATTTTCCGTGTTACTACTCCTCTCTCTTCTACCATCTCTTTGGTCTCTTCTTCTCCAAGGGTTGGCACGTTTCTTGGCCAGTGTGACATTATAAGATAAGCTACCGGGTCCGCTGAAGGCGGTGTCATCGATGATGGCATGAGTCTGCCGTGAGCGTCCTACGAATAGGGAGGGGCTATTCCGGCTGGCGATGATACTAACTTTATTGGGTTCGGTACATCTCTTTATATACATGCGATCAGCTGATCTCCTCAGTCAGCTGACTAAGGCTGTAACTTATATATACATATATAATTAGAGTTATTAGTGTCTGAGGGCTAAATATGAATGTCATCCCCCCAAAGCTATACAGGAAGAAACTCCAACCGCGGATATGCCGTTAGTCGATTTACAGGTCGACAATTTTACCTGGAGGGGATACAAATGGGTCACGGCCATTGATCTTTTTAGCAAGATGACCATGGCACATCTAATCAAGGACAGGTCAGTGGATGCAATACTAGAAGCGCTGCGAGCTTGGTTCCAATTCTATGGTATACCGGATCGGATCACGTCGGACGGCGGTAGCGTACCCGGTAGCTTATCTTATAATGTCACACTGGCCAAGAAACGTGCCAACCCTTGGAGAAGAAGAGACCAAAGAGATGGTAGAAGAGAGAGAAATAGTAACACGGAAAATAGAAGGAGCCAAGTTAAACC
>NW_027113424.1:1015450-1062235 GCF_000696795.3 Halyomorpha halys
TTGTTTTGCTTTACTTTTAGTTTGTAATAAGCGATTATGAGGATAGTTGAAGTTTACGAGGATTGTTCGTAAACTGGTGGGGGGGAGTTACAGCCTTAGTCAGCTGTTACTTCGATGTCAGCTGAATGAGGAGATCAGCTGATCGCATGTATATAAAGAGATGTGCCGAACCCAATAAAGTTAGTATCATCGCCAGCCGGAATAGCCCTTCCCTATTCGTAGGACGCTCACGGCAGACTCATGCCATCATCGATGACACTGCCTTCAGCGAACCCGGTAGCTTATCTTATAATGTCACACTGGGAAACCAAGATACATATTGTCAGCTTATATACATCCTTTCTTATTTGTATATATTTAATTTGTTATTTTTAATTTTTTCTAGGTCAGAAAAAGAAAAAAAAAAAGTTAGTATGTAACAGCAGTTCACACGTGTTGCATCTTATTCCTTCTTCTCTTTTTTGACATTTGGCTTTCGCCGATACTTAACTTATAGTTTAAGGCCCCTCCAAAAAGAATAATTTCCAAGTACAATTAAGTTTGTAGTCTCATTATATGATTGCTTAAATTTAAATGTAAATGATCTGTGGTTTAAAAATAAAATCAACTGGACTAATTGTACCTCATTAAAACATAGATCTGAATATAGTTTTAGTATATATTATTATATACGATGAATATAGTTATAGATATATGAATATAGTTTTATGCATGTATAGGCTAAAGTAGGAGATGGAGTTTTATAAAATTAACTCTGAACCATTTTCCATTCACATACCCAACTTTCGTAGTTGGGTATGAGAATGGCTGTTCGATGTAGCTGTTTTCGTTGGTGTTTAGTATAATTGGTTTGGCGCAAGGGTGGAGATCATTGAGGAAGGCCTAGGTGCGCCCTAGGATGCCCTATCTCGACAAAATTAAACGACTCTGTAGGGCGAGGGGGAAGGGATCTCCGACACGCGAGGAACCTAGCTAGAAATAGGGAAGAATGGAATTCCTGGCTGAATGCTCCTCTACGCTAAGAGGCACTAAAGAGGGAAGCTAAAGAAGAAGAAGGTTTGCGAAAGTGTCAGCAAAATTTTAGTGGGATTTACCAGGTTGCTGATGAGGCCGTTGTAGCTGAGGGAGTTGAGGCGTCACCTTAGCAACCTCATGTCTGGACAGGTTGACTTTTATTACGTCGCGGTCGCTCAGAATCAAAACTCTACCCTCCCACTCTGGTTCGAATGCGTTTGTTACCTCTAGGATGACCACCTCCTCTTGCTTTGAGGTTCAGCTTCAGCCTTAAGGCAACTCCGCTGTTGTTGGCCAAAACTGTAGTCAAATCATTCACGTAATTAGTATCGGGGAACATCTCTTCTTCTAGTACACCCACCAACTCATCATATATAATTTTCTATAGACCTAGGCTAAAGACTATAAGAATATACCTATATTCAAAAATTATTAGGAAACTAAAATCAAATAAAACTTCACGTGAAGATAGTATTCCCTCATTGGACATCAAATATTATAGTGAAAATTTATTAGACAAAAAAACCATACCAATTCTCTACGTATCGGTGGGGATTTAATCATCCGCTATGATGGCTATTTGGATTCTATCTGTGCTAAGCCGCGGCAAATCTTTTAGATTGCGTATATTCCTCAGTAGAATTTCTCCACCAAACTTGTTCTATTTGTATGGAGGCTGGACTAAGAAAAGGAGATGTAGAGACTATACTAGGAGAAAGTTTTATAGTTACCTCTCATTCTATATCAATTATTTAAGAACGAAGGATAGACATTCTTGGATTGTTAAGTTCATAAATTTTAGTCCACTGTCATTACTTTGTTCTATCTCTTCTTTTACCGAGGTGGTACTTGGCGTACTTTATGAGCCTTCGCCAGGTGACTCGATCGAACGAGGTCAGAACGTCCTTAACAAGCTTATCTTCACAACTCAGTTATGGTCTACATCTTCAACGGTACGGATTCTTCCTGCAGTAGCTTCTTGGGAATCTAGTAACCCGTCATTCTCGTAACACGGCCGGTCCACCTCAGTCTTCCTAAATTATGGCCCGCACGGCATTGATCTTATACTTCATTGTTTCACCGCCTTCTTCACTTGTTCCCTTGTTTAATGAGGCAAAAAATCTTCCGTAATATTTTCTTTTCAAAATGAAGATATATGTATTTTTCCTCCTTGGCTGTTAAAGTCCATGTTTTGGATTTGTACATTAGGGACTGGTCTAATCAGTGGTTTCTATATTAAGCACTTGGTTTCATTATTTTATTGGGTAATAAAAAAAATAAGTTTGATATTTATAGTTTATAGTTGGTTGAACTTCGGAGCGATCTTCCTGTCGAGGTCCGATTGGCCTATTATTAAAGTAGCCTTTGAGAGTTAAACTTAATTTTGAATACTACTACCCTAATTTGGGACTAAATTGTTAAATACCACAAATATGGGATATCAAACATATTTAAAATCTTTCGGTTTAATATTTTCTATATTCATTATGAAACAAATCAACAAGATATTGCACTTATAAGTCTTTTGTAACAGTACAACAAAAATAGTACTTCGTTTCAATTTGACAACTATGTATCGATATGAGTGTAAATAAGATAATAAGTGTTTATGGCCGTGACTTCAGTCAGGTGAAAGCTTATCTGGTATGGAGTATTGGTCGTGGTAGTTCGAGAATGTCTATGTTTGTCAGAGATCCATGTGGTTTAATGTGCATTTTTCTAACCTACATTGCTGTATTTTATGCTGATTATGTGGTTGTTCGGTGGGTTATTATGCAAACCATGCAGGACAGGTATTCTGGCTTTGTTTACCTATATCATAATTTTTCTTTTGACCCAACTTAGTTACATAAAACCTTTCTTGTAACAGCTTGTGGGCCCCATTTCATGTTGTACTGTTCAATACAGTGATATTTTTGGTGTCTTTTTCTCATTTACGTGCTATGTGCTCTGATCCTGGGGCTGTACCATTGCCCCAAAGTAGAATGGATTTTTCTGACATTCATTCAGGTATGTAATTTTCAATATTATTTTAAAATTTTTGATTTGGGTTTTACAATTTAATTTTTCCAATTGATTTTTCACATTTTTTTTATTAAGGATCAGATACTACTTTGATTCAGCACGAAGACTGGACTGTTTGTACTAGATGTGAAACTTATCGCCCTCCTAGAGCCCATCACTGTCGAATATGTAAGCGTTGTATTCGAAGGATGGACCATCATTGTCCTTGGTTAGCATGAAATTTAATTTATTGTTAAGATTGTATTAAAAATCTGAACTTATTAGTTTAGACTTAAAGTTGTATGTATTATTTAGCATTTATTTTCGATGATCACTTATGAAATCATTTATTATCAAAATTTCTTATGAACCCATGGAAATAAATTGGCTCATTTCTCACACAGTCAAAATTTTTACTTGCATGAATGAAAGCAGTTGATTTATAATAATTAATATGATAAATTTATGCAAATATTTTGATTTAATTTTTTAAATAGTGTGTTTAAAAATACTCTTTCAGAAGGGCTTCATGATTTTGTTAAAGAAAGCAATAATAATTCATTTAAGCTATCTCATATTAAAGTGATTTTGATTTCTTGATGAAATGAATTCATAAGTTGTAATGTATTTCAAACATGATGGATTCACCATATTTATCTCTTCATTTCTGTTTATCATTGGTAATAATTTACTTCATAATGCAAGTAGATTAATAAGAGATTGCAATTATTATTGGCACCATCTTATGTAATTTCTTGTTTAATTTTTATTTAGAGAATTATTTCTTTCTTTTTTCTGCCTGCTGGAGTTATTGTAATCTTATATGCTATAACATAGACATTTTTAAGTTATACCTCATTAACTAGCTGAAACACTTCTCCCTTTGTGTCACCCTGTAGTTTTATTAGTGTAGGGGAGCGTCTAGCCAGGACTTTCACAGCTGTTGTCAGCTCATGCCTGGTTCCTGGCTTGGCGGAAGTTTTTACGTTTCTTCCAGAAATGTTCGACATGTTCTAGATATAACATCCTTGGTATTCCTCGATATCTTCCACCCTTAGGAGCATAGTCCATATTCAGTGGATCTCATTGTGATAACATGGTCAGATTGACAATATTCTGGATGATTACATGAATGTAAACCTAACTTCGATTGGATATTATAAGTTAAATTAAATATTTCTGATTAATGTTTCCCTTTTCTTTTAGGCAAACTTGATATCCATTATCATTAACTTGATCCAAAATGCCACTTTCTATCCATAATTTACTAAAATTATGCAGTAAATGGATTGGGTTCCTCCTTGTTCCAGATGCTATTTGATGTTTTTGTTTTCTCTCGAGGCCTTTCTACGTGGTAGAGTTTTTATTTGCCAGGGATCCAGCAGAGGCATTAACATATCAGATAACATCTGGCACTATTTTTTCTAAGTGTTAGTGCCAAAAATATCTGTCTGGTCATTTCCTCTGGTGTCTTTTTTAATATAATTATTTCCTCTCAGCTAAATTGTATAGAAAATAATTACTGGTACACATAATGTTTTGGGAAAATATGTTTAATAATTATTCAAAATAAATTAACTGATGATTATGATAATTAAATACATTCTGTAATAATTGTTGGCCAGTGATGGAAATTAAAATTTGATTAAACCTTAATTATAAAATTGAAAGATTTATTCTTCAAAATATTTACACTACAGTTCACCAACCATACTGGGGCTCATGTAACACCAAACTATGATGTTACTCCTTCCATACTGATTAACATGATATTTGTGTTATGGCTGATGAGATTTTTACTACCTCCCTAATTTTTTTTTCTCTATCTGGCCATTTTTGACATATATGGAGAATCCCTTTTGATTGTCTGAACACCGTGAAAGATGACAAACCCACTGAACCTACTTTTGAGTCCCTAAAGGGCCTTGCACATTTTTTTACCTTTTTCTTTTTCTTCTACATTTTTCTTTACCTTTACTTGTTTACAACCTTGTTATTCATATTTTCAGTGAGTATCATCCCTTGCTGCTAAAGGTTTTGTATCTGATATTTTTACTATATTCTTTTACTATTTATTCTTTTGGCTTAAAAAAACTTTCATTTATTTTTTTAAACCAATTTATCAACTATATACACATCATTCTTTGTTTTGAATTAATTCTTTTTTGCTTATATTTATTCAATTATGTCTTTTATTTCTCCTTCTTTTGTTGATTTTTCTTATTCTTCATTCATCCAAGTTATTCTCCATGTATTTCCTACTAGAACTTTATTTAAAATTATTGCAGTTGTCTTGTTTTGCTTAGCTTTGATGAAGATTTACTACTTAGGCCAAAATTCAAAAATATCCGCACCCATTAAAAACATTTTTACATCTACTCTTTGTGTTCTTCCTTCACCAAAACCTCCATTTGGATTATTGACTGTTTTATTTTAATAGGAGCTATTCCTTAACTGCAATAGCTACTACTAATACGACATTAAAAATAGATCACGCTGTGTGATCTAGCTGGAAAAATCTCTATTGCACTAAGTATCCCTTTCTGATGACTGAATTTTTGTTTTCTAAGGTTCAGAAAGAGGTATTCTGGATTGTTACTCATATTTAATGTTTAAATTTATGTATTATATTATAAATATAATCTGTAATATTTATTTTTGAATAGTTATTAAAATTTGATTTTTTAGTCCAAATGAATCATATCTTGGATTTGTTGATTAATCTTGTTACTGTTTTTTTTACAGGATCAATAATTGTGTTGGTGAAAGGAATCAGAAATACTTCATACAATTTTTAGTGTGTGTTGGAATATTATCGTTTTACGCAATAATATTAGTTATCACATCATGGGTTAAAGCATGTCCTACATGCAGTGCTGAAATTACTGTTAGACAGTCCAGAATGTAAGTAACATATATATTATTGTATGGTTATTACAACTTATAATAATAAAGTCAAATCTAGTTGTTGTTTAGATCGTGTGTTATTTTTTCACTATAATTTAAACACATAAAAATTAATTTTTATTATTTATAAAACATATTATTTAATTAGGTTTGAATTTGACTGAAAAATTTTCAAGCATTTCCATACTGATTATAAGTGGATAAAGTTATTTTTTATTACTTCTCCTGATTTATTTAGAATTCACATGGTGTACTTGAACTTCCCAAAAAATTGGATATGACCCACGATAATACAAGTTTTCTCAGGCACATCTTAAGAATTACATTTTTAGTTTTGACACTATATTTGTATGTCATGTTTATTTGCTTATGAAATTGATGTTTTACTCACAATGTAATAGTTTCAACTGGGTCTGCAGATTAGTACTATTTGAAGGCTACTAGCATAGTTCTTCTATTCCTTAGTAGTCAGTAGGACGAGAGGGCAGTGTTTGGCCATGTGATGATACTAGTTGCAGAGTGGCAATTATTTTCACATATTATTGTTTTGTTTGTTTTAGTGTTCATTGCATAATTCTAGTGATGGAAAGCAGTCTTTTTGGAATATTTGTCCTAGCTATTCTCTATGATCAAATAGAAGCAATTGTGAATGATGAAACAACAATTGAGCAATTCCAAGGTGCAAAAGGAAGCATGTCAATACACAAACTTATCATGAGCCAAATTTGTAGGCTTCCTTGCTATAGTGGAAGCTTATCTCATCGTTCTACATTGAATACTCACTCAGTCTGACGATCTTGTAAGATATTTTTTAAAAATGTATTATCCTTATTTTCACAGTAAATTACCATTTGTTTTTCTTATCTATATATGGACTGTATAGTTAGGGAAAGTATACAGTCATGGAAATTTCAAGTTTCTTAAGAAATTACACATTTTGTGATCCCGTCTCCAAATAACCTTTTTTCACAAAATGTTCACACATCATGTCACACATCATGTCAACACAAGTTTCACAAAATGTTCAGTGTGTTTATCTTTTGTTAAACTGTTGTATTCCTTGTAGGGACTAAATTTATTCTCATTTATATGTATCCACTGTCATCTATTAACTCATCATCAAAATATTTCTCACTTCTCTAATAGTAAATTAGTTTCCTTATTAACTCATCATCAAAATATTTCTCACTTCTCTAATAGTTTCCATATTAACTCATCATCAAAATATTTCCCACTTCTCTAATAGTAAATTAGTTTCCATATTAACTCATCATCAAAATATTTCCCACTTCTCTAATAGTAAATTAGTTTCCATATTAACTCATCATCAAAATATTTCCCACTTCTCTAATAGTAAATTAGTTTCTATATTAACTCATCATCAAAATATTTCTCACTTCTCTAACAGTAAATTAGTTTCCATATTAACTCATTGTTAAAATCTTTCTCACTTCTCTAACAGTAAATTAGTTTCCATATTAACTCATCGTCAAAATATTTCTCACTTCTCTAACAGTAAATTAGTTTCCATATTTTCCGAACTTGAAACCTCTATTACTTGTGTTTATTTTGACATAATTTTAATGTTTTGATAATTTTAGAAAATGAGTTTTTCTCATTATGATGGTAACAATTTAGAATAGATTTGCAAGTGATAAAAAATCTCTCAAAACATATTAAAACAATCTGAAGTACACTGTCTTAGACTTTAAATTCAAGTTGATCTGGTAAAGTCTACCTCCTTTCATTTGTTATATTACAGGTGTCCTTTTGATACCATACAAATTTGAAATTGATCGGTTGAGTATCAGATTTTCGATTTCAACTAACCAAAAAACATAAAAGTTTGCCAAAATTTTATATCATATTTTAAAAATTACCTTTTTGTAGACTTGTGTAATTTTTAATTACTATATACCTTTACTATTATTATTATATTTTATGAAACGGATATCAATTTTTGTCTTGTAATCAGGTATTAGAAATTTTCACAACAAATTTACTTAAAATAAAGAAAACTGACCTATCATTATTTCAGAATGTATTCTACGAAAAAAATTTCTTCCTACTCTTTTTATTCTTGAAAACTTTAAACTAGCTACTTATGTTTTAAGTTTCATCAAAAATGGTTCTGGGGTTAATAATGTTTGGGGCATTTGGAAATAGGTAGCGATTGCAGAAAGACATTTTAAAAATTAATTTTTTGAACTGTTAAAGATACTTATTGACTGAGATGTGGAAAGAAATATTTCGATTTATTCCAATTCTTGTTCTTTGATTGTTAAGCCAGTAAGAGAATGCCATAATATTTATTAAAAAAATGAAAGGAAGATTGTCCAGGTCAAACTAAAAAAAAAACTATTTGTTTTTTTAAGTTATAAAACTATTTAAATTTTTTGATTATCGCACTCAGACCATCTTCCTTTTATTATCACACACGGTCAATCATCGATCTTCCACAATAATATTCATGTTCTTGTTATGTAGAGTTATTTTAATCGGACATTAAATCCTTACTTCTTGTTACAGGTTGTTAAAGGTCAAGTGATTTTGTCCTTTTCTAGCAGTTAACAGTACTTCTGCGTGAGCTACTGACAGGCCATGGTTGATAAGTTAGTTTTTAATCTATTTTGTAATTGAAGATGATTGAAATTAAAACCTCTAGCTTACTATTCTTGACCATTACCTAATTCGCTTAAAGCGAATTGAATTGATTTTCTTTATGTATAATTGAATGAAAATTATCCGTTCAGAACTTCATTTAGTAAAGGTACGTAGAAAATCCTTTGTGAGTCAATTATCGTACATTTAACACAATTATTCTTAAAACATATCTAATTTTGTATGATTAAATTATTGAAAAGAATGTATAGGTCTGTCCTATTATATAATGAATGTATAATATAAATTTTATGAAAGTAGTATGTATGAATGCTTGTGTGTGCAAAATAACTTTTTCATATTTTTTATTTTAGTTTCTTTAAATTCTAAATATTTTATTTTGTTGATGATCTTTTAAAGGTATTTTATTGTATAGTAAGTAAACTTCCTCAAACTTTTCTGTGCTGTTATATCCATACAATCTTAATTAAAAATAAAAAAAAAATGTAATTTTAACTTATGGCTCAGATGTATAATAATTTATTTTATAACTGATGTTACCAGTTTTAGTTATGTATTTTTTAAGTTTATATTCATGCAACTATTTTGTATGTATAGAATGATCAGTGTAATAATATTTGTAATGATCTTAAAATTCTATTAAAAAAAAACTGTTAATTAAATTGGGAACGGGTTAAAATTAACAAATATTTTCAGTATAATTAGTGCTTACCAACCTTATTGGTATCCCAATTGTTATAATCTGGAATTATTTATTTTATTTTTTTATCTGTTCTATTTTATTATTTTCTGTTTTGCCCAATATTCTCCTTATAAATTTCATTTTTATATTTTTCCAATTTAAAAAAAATTCTGAAATATGGAAAAATTGTTGGTCTAAAGTATTGCATAAAATCAATAATGATCTCTGCATTTTTTAGCACCTCTGTGACATTATCATTTTTATATTATATGTATATTTTAGGAAAAATTTATGATGAAATTTCATCATTGTTACATTTTCAAATTTATCATTATTGCATGAGTCTAACTTGACCCAGTAACTTGATTTAAATCAATGAGGCTTTTAGCAAAGCTATTATTTCTGACTTGATTTTTTATTGATTTTAGCAAATGCTCTGTTGTATATGGTACAACACACAAACATACACACAGTGTAAGGTATTCATAGTCTGATCTATTGGAAAAGTCTTGTTTTATATTTATAATACTTTATGAAATATCCTTTTGAGGCCAATGAGATGGCAGTTTTATATGATAGCCGTTGAACTACCATTGTAGAGTAACAGGAATCCTCAACCAGCTAACTTGGCTTTCCCTATCAGACTAAAACCAATCTTGAATCATAAATTAATAAATAAATAAAACTTTATGACCTTGGGATATAAATCAATATATGTTATACATCAAGATCATAAAATAGAAATTTTCAATAAAAATTTATCATTAGATATTGCATAAACTTTTGACATTCATGGAAACAACTAAGAATATACGCAAAGAAATGAATAAGATAAACAGGACAAATCACCTTGAACAACCGTTGTTCAAAAAACAGTATTTCCTTACAAATACTGAACCCCTGGCTTTGATGGGTTGTAGCAGTATAGAGATTCAGAATCAATAAACAATTTCCCCCGTCCTTTAGTGATTTTTAACACCTTTTTATGAAAACAACTATATTTGACTGTACTATATTATATTTCTTGAAAGGAATGGTTTTTATTAAAAAATACACAATTTATATAATGTATACATAATATGCAAAATTGTATGCATAATCTTTGTCCTCTAGTTTAAATCATGTTATTGTATAAAACAGAAGTTCCCAACCTGTAGAAGTCTGCAAAACTTAAAAGTTAGAATTTACGAAACTATTATCCTTCCCATTGTTCTTTAGGGATGTGAAACGTGGCCTCTTTCATGAAGAGAAGAACTGCGCCTTAAGGTTTTTTTAAAATAAAGTATAAAATAGTATAATAAAATATTAGGACCGAAAAAGGATGAGTTAACTGCTGAAGGCTACACAATGCTCAATTGAAGGAACTGTACCTGGTAAATATAATTCAGGTTATAGCATTGCAGTGTATAAGATAGGCGTGTAATGTTGACAATGCTTAGTAACGAGCGGATCCCTAAAATTTTAATAAACACTGAACCGATGGGTAAACATCTGAGTGGTAGACCGAAATGTACATGGGAGTATTGCTTTAAGACCAATTTATTAGATTTGGGTTTGAAACGGTATCACTGGACAGATGTATGTAGAAAATGATTGGTGGTAACAGCATCGATTCTTTGGATTTGCGAAGCGTTTATTATAATTATTTGAAATTTTTTAAAATTAATGTCTAGAGCAGCGGATCCCAACCTTTTATTGTTACAGTACCCTTGTTGGACTAAAATAAAATTCACGCCACACTTGTCAAAATAAAAAATGTCAATACTATTATCCTTAGAGCGACTTAAAATGCAGGAAAAGAAGAAAAAAATTGTATGAGGTAAATATTAGAATGCTCTATACATTCGCTAGTTTGATTTTAATGTTTTTTTAACATTTTGAGAAAGTGATTAATCACTTGCAAGCACCCCTGGTGTACGCTTCGGGGCTACTCACTTTAGGAACCTAATAATTTTGATAATCCAACTTAAAATAATTTGTTCTTGGATCTATGATGGAATTATATAATCATGATCATACATGGCATTTCCTTGATGATGACCCCCTCCATGACCAAAACCTGCTAGCCGTTCTGCTATACCTGTAGAGGTATATCATTCTTTTCATAATGCCTCACTGTAGTGTTGGCACAAAGATATGAAATGATTTCCTTATTATACCTATAAAAATAACAATTTAACCTTTTTTTTCTTATAAGGAGATGTGGGTTTTAAAATATTTTAAATTTACTGTATTTAATTTTCTTCTAACAATAAAACGTGATAAATTATTCTCCTCCTATTTTTTTTCCTACTCATTATCAGTTAATACAAGTTCCCCCAAATTACTAAATTGTTATAGCCAGCATAAAAGGAGGTTTATTAATTTACTTGGGTTTGTATCATAAATTGAATATTATTAAAATACTGTCCCCAGTTTTAAATCTGTCTTAGTCATCAGTGTGCAAAGGTTTGTAGTTACTGTCCTTTCAACAGAACCAAATTTATATTTTCTCCCCATATTTTATTTTTTTAATTAAGTATTGTTTGTTCATAAATTAATCATTAAAAAAAATTTCATCATTCCAGTATTATTCTTTGTATATTAAAATTGATAATAATTAAAACAAAATGTAATAATAATAATGAATAATTTAATTTCATAAAAGTGAAATCTATTTTAAAAAGAAAGCTTATAAAGATTTTCTTTGAGGTAGGATTATATCTTGTTGTTGAAAAATGAAGATTTTTTCTATAAGTATTTTATAATAAATCCTAGTCTTTTATGTACTCATTTTTCTTTGCTACTGTAGAATTACATTATTATTATTTATTGATTAATTATGTTTAATAATATTTTTATTAATTGTACATCAGTGCTATCAACATCCCACAGCTATGATCAATAGCAACCAAACAACCATGCAAATGATCTTTAGATTATGTGTAACAGATAGTTTGTATTTTAACTGCTAAATATTATTAAAAATGTGCATTTTATTAGTGTTAAGGAATCTTGCTATATTTAATTTTTTTTCTCCTGTTTATTGCCAGTGTGCTTACTAGTTACTCAAACATTCTTAAACACCTGGTGCTTAATTCGATTAGGCCATTTCTGATGTACTTAGCATTTAATAGGATACTATTATGCAATTGAACAAATTATTGACAAAAAAAAAATTATTTTTCACCATAGTTGTGGGCAATTGTGGTACTAGATCCTATTTGTGAAAATTTCCAATGGTGTTCTTTACTTAATTTTCCAAAAGATTTTATTGTATATTATTTATTTTGTAAATGAATAAAGTAGTAGAAATTATTTATTTGGAGTGTAAATTATTATTATTGATTTAATTGTTAACTTTTATGATTATATTTATGTTTCACAATATATAATATATAATGTTTTTTTTTTCAAATTTATTTATTAAAGGTTTTATTGTCGATTGAACTTTATTTCTTGTTTTGTTCTTTTTGGTTTGTTAAAAATCTTATTTAACAGGGCCCTGTTTCATAACAAAGTACAAACTAATACTATTAGTCTTGTCGATTTAACTTAATACAATTACACTGACTTGTGCAATATTAACTTGTACTTTAGTACTTTTTAACTCCTGTACTATCACTAATAGTCATCCCTATTATGAAAAAAATAAGTATTAGTGTAATTACCACGTTGTTTCTATACTTGTTCTATGAACTAATACTATTAGCTTTCATCATGAAACAGGGCCCTGTTTGGAAGATTTACAGAGTAAAGATATTTAGTAATAAAAAATATAAGTTAAAATTGACAAATTTATTTTTCAGAAAACCCTTAAATAAAGAAAGAGTAATATTTATATATATATTTATATTATGTCCTTATGCTCTTGTTGTTATTTATTTGAAAATCTTGTGAAGAGCTACTTGTGATAAAAACTTTTTTAAATATTATATTAAAAAAAAAAAAAAAATCAAATGCCAAAGAAGTGAATCCTACCTGATTAACATATCACTTATCTTTGTGTCCATAATTATTTATATTCTTCATCGACTGACTTTGGTAGAACAGATATTATGTACTTTAATGATTATTACATTTTATGTACTTATAAAAAAAAAATGTAATTAATGCTCCAAGACTGTGAATGTGTTATAATTGTATTAAATTATTGTACTATGTATATTTTTATCTAATGTTACATGTATATCTTATCATTTAATATTATAGCTTTTTTAAAATTTCGTATTATAACATTATAATAAATTTATTTGAGAATTTGTTAATCTTTTTGCTGGGGTAGAGAACTAAAATGAAGCAGTTATACCAAGAAGTTATGGCAGTTATACCTTGTGACTTGCTTTTTAGTATTTATTCTTTTCCTTATCATTGAAGTTATTTTACTCCTGTTCTCAGCTGAAATAGACCTGCTAATAGTTTCCACCAAAATAGCCCCAAATGTTTTCTAAGCTTGTAAATATCATTTTCTTTTTTCTTAGAGTTCAATTGAATTACTGTTGTTATTGTTCCTTTATACAATATATAGCAATATAACCTGGGTCTCGCTAGTTTTGATCTCAATCTTTGTTTAATCTATAAATATATAAGTTAACTTTATATTATTTTTCTTTTGTATCTACAGACAGTATAACTAAATTGGAGTTAAGGTAATAAATTTATTCTACTGTAATTTTATTGGTTTTTATTCACACGTTATTATAATCAGAAAGTGTAGAAGTTTTTTTTATCGAAAATAGAACTTGAAATTAATATATTCATCTAATGAATTTGAGTTTATAAAGGGTTATGGGTTTTTTGTTTAGATTATTTTTGAAACAGCTTAAATTAAAAAAAAAATCTAACAAAATTTGGCAATATTTTTTTCAAAATCCCTGTTTTGAATTTAAATCCTTTTGGAACAGAATTCACTATTGATTATTATAAATAGTTTAATGTGTAAATTTTGATGTTAAAAATCTTGAAACTGAATTTCATCTGATTTACAAACTACCTATTGGTCTCACAGCTCTTACCTTACCTGAAATCGATGGCTGGGATTCAGTGTAATTGTTTTTTAATGAACTATTGGTAATTTCTGAGGTATCTGGAAAGGAAATAATCATACATAGTGGTATCTCTTTTAAGTTACTTTCATGCTAAATAATTCTTATTCTGCATATTTATGTTTATTTTTATGACAAAATAAGTATAAATAACATACCTGCTACAGAATTATAAAGAAGGGTTAATTATTCCTTTAAAATTCTTTTACTTCTTTTTTGAACTTTTTCTATCGGAAACCAAGCGAGCTTGATTGTTAACGGATTAGCCTCACTACAGTTAAAAGTTAGAAAAGCAGGAATTCATTGAACTCTAAATATTAGGTTTTCTTATTTTCTCTCCCCGCTATGTATTATAAATGCATTAAATCTGTAATATGATTACTGTGTTTGATACTTTAATAAATATTAGTAAACTTAATCCTGAAGTTGGATTCCCCATCCTCCCCTCCCTCTTAAAAAAAAAAAATATACATATATTAAACTTTTAAAATACTTAATCTAGATATTGAACATATTTTTCTAAACTGCTGTTCATTCATATTCACAATTATGAATATTGTTTGCTCTTTTACATGTATCTTATCTAATCAGGGTATTTATTTAGCTGAAATAGTTTATCAATGCTAATATGCTACTCAAAAGGCATTAAAAATAATTCTTTAATGGGGAAAAACACTTTTCATTGGATTTCTGAAATTTTTTTGAGTAACTAAAATTCTATATGGGCTTGAAATTGGTTTAAATTAAATACTTTATCTGATAGAATAAAGAAATGAAGCATAATTTACTACAGATATGATACATGGTTAGGGGCTTTACTAACATTTAAATTTTTCACAGAATATTGAATAAAGCAATATTTGAATATATTGATAAAAGAACCATCATATAAGTGCTAATTTTTCATTTTTAATGGCCATTACTAATTTTTATTATATGGGTATTTAAACGTAATTGGGCACAAAATAGTTTATATAAATAACGGTTTAGATATTAAAGCAGAGTGAGGTACATCTGAAAGTATTGCTTGTATTTTGTACAATTAATTAGTTAAATTTTATGTTAACTTTGTTTGAAAATAAATTAAGCGGAGGTTCCACACGACAGATATCTGATATATATCTCATCAAGAAAATCCTGATAGTATGGCAGCAAATGTCAGTTTATATAATGTTCATGGCTGTCACTATGGAACCTTCTTTTTAGATAAGTGTTTTTCCCTCATTATATTATTACTTTTTTGTAGTTAAGTGTTTAAAAATTGTTAAATATTATGAACCCAATAAATCCTAACTCACTTCAATTAAAATGTACATGTTTAAACTTTGTTTTAATTATATTTGTAAATAATCATGTTTCATTTAAAATATAATAATTGTTAAAATTTACAATTTGTTTAGATAAATCTCATATTTTAATGTAAATAAACATTCCTTTTTCATTTTAATGTGTTTTTTATTTATTTTATATTATTGCATTGAATTAAATTCAATAGTGAAGGCACTTTTGGTAGAACATGCTGGGTCATATTAAATTAAACCTCTTCTTAGCAATCACTTACTAAAAAATGAAATACATATTTAATAACTAAATAATTAAAACAAGCTGTGAATTAGGTTTCCTTGGATCCCTACTAACATTAACTTAAATGCTTGTTTTTAACATTCAAAAATGTGATGGTACCACACAAGTTCCCGTCCCAAGAATTAGGTTAATGGTGGATAAATCTCTAGTAGCCATCACAAAACAAGGTGGAAAAGGTTTACCACATTGCCGCACTTAGTCCCGAAGTAGTGGAGACTATGTTCGTTCTACCTTCAAAGTGGCAAGTAGGCAATATCAACTGTCCCGTGTTCCCTAGTACAACCGTTACTTGACAAATTAATATTCATAACAAAAAAAATTAATATTATTTTTATAGTATTATTTAAGAATAGTGTAGGCATTAAAATAGCTGGTTTGAGCAATCTTGATTTCATTACAATGAACTGTAAAATATTAAGATGGGCAGTTGACCTTCCTGGAAAACAAAGCTACAAGTTAAGTTACAAAAGGTCCTAAATCCAGTAAAGAAATTATTTAATGATCAGTTTCAAAATGAGGTTTACTTGGATTTGACAGATTGTTTTGTAACAGATTTGCATTATATTAAGTAAAAATTAAGCAAATATGAATCTACTTAATCACCATAAGACTAAACAACTTGTTTTGATGAGCAGTAGCAACAATCATGGAAGAGTATTAAAGAACTATTATTGGTGAACCATTGATCCCAACGAAGCATTGTAATTGTTGAAATTGTAAGCAATGAGAAAACAGCTACATTTTTGTGCTTAATAAACTATATTGATCATTACTCTTTAGAAAAAATTAATTATTATTTGATTTAGTCCGAGCCTTTGGTTTTTGTTCAAATTTAGGAATTCTTGGAAAAATTGTTAAAATAGATTACAAAATACAATTAAACAAAAATGTTGATTATTTCCTTGTTGTATATTTGGGTTAAATTGTATATCATTTAAGGTTTTCAACTATTCAAAATTAATTTATTACGAGGTATAAACAAAATTCAAATTCACAACAATGTTGGTAGGTTTCAATTTTCTGTATACAGAGTTTTGAACTAGTCAAAATAAATAGACCATGTTTTAACAAAATTCAATTTCACAAAAATGCATGTTAGTTACTTATTGGTGATTTAGGTTCAAGGGTGTCATACTAAGTTTTGAACTAATCAAAATTATTTAATAGCAAAATTTAAATAGAATTCAACCAATGACATTTATTTCCAGTCTCAGAAAAAATGTATTCTTAGTTTCTTTATTTTCATAGATGCATCTTGTTTTGCTTATCCCTAATGAAGACCGAAACACCAGAAAACATTAATTAAGAATAAGGTAATTTTTACTTTGTGTTAACCGCACCCCTAACCTACTTCTTGATTATATTCGGTCAATGATATCTTTACCATTTTAAATAATGATTAAGTAGTTTTTACAGATTTTCTTCTTTATTTTTCAATCTTTGATTCTCGCAAAACAATCTGTCTAATTCTGTTACATCATTAATCAAAACATCATCATTAACCCAATTCTTGGCATGGAACATGGTACCATCAAACTGCTACTTTTCTAGAATAGTGGCACATTGCACAAACAAAAAGTTTATTATTTTTTTTTTTTTGTATTTACATAGCGTAGATTATACTGTAGTCTGGGGTTAGTTTTCTCTCAACAGAGAAAAAAATCTCAGTGTAAGGTACTATACTTGGAATACATCCAGTTCTAAAGAAAGAAAAAATTATTTGTGCAATGTGCCACTATTGAAGAAAAGCAGTGAAATCTCCTCAATATCTTGAGGAGTGATATATGACTAATTCTTGTTTGAATGTTAACAACAAACACTAAGTAAATGTTAATAAAGATCCAAGGAAACCTACCAAGATTAAGAAACAAAGTAAATTAACAGTTTGGGTTTGAAATAAAATTATAAAATAAGTTTGGGAAAGGAAATAAAAGTTTAAAAAAAGAAAAATAATTTATTCATTATGATAAACAATTTAGACAGGTAAATGGTAAAATTCAAACAAAAAGATAAGAGAATCAAATATAATAAAATAAGAAACATTCATTCAGTCCATCTATGAGTGCAATGCTGGTTTGTACATACATAGTACAGCCTCATCTCTTCCTGAAAAAGAAAGTTTCAATAAAAATTAATATCATTTAGGAACCTTTTATATCCTCTAATAAAAACTAATTTTCTTTTTATATTATGTCTTTGTAATTATATTTCCTTTCATTATATCCATTACTTTCCTTCTCAATTTATCAACACATTAAAGTAAATAAGGCACAGAAAATGGGAAATATAAGAAAAGAAATGTAAGCTGGTAATTTTGAAGAACATTTGACATTTGGTGGTAAACCTTTGAGTGTTAAATTTTGCCCTCTCTCTCCCTTCTTCCTATATTGTAACTACAGTTAAAATTAAGATAAATTAAAACTTATTTTCTTTATAAATGATAATATTAACTATTTTTAAAATGCCAAATCTAAGTGTGTCATTTAGTTCAAATGTTTTATTTCATTTAGTTCAAGTTAAAATCTTGGATTGACCCATCCAAAACCAAAGATGAAATTTTTTTTTTTAGATAAAATGTTTATTGCAACTATTGATCAGAACATATTTACAGCAAAATAAATTCACAGATCAATGAAGATGTCAATACAGGTGAACTCAATTATTATTTTTCTTTATGATATGAATGTAACTTAAACAGGGATTGTTATTAGATAAGAAATAGCCTAACTGTTAACGCAACCCCTTTAAAATTAACACACTATAATTTTAATTTCCTTACCAAGAGGAATAAAATAACTGTAAGAATATGATTCGAATGCGGTTGTTTAACTAATTCAGTCTCTTGGTTTTTCTATATTGTGATATTTTAAATTTGTTTATGTTTAGACCTAAAACTTTCATATTTTAAATATTGTCTCAGATTGTGTTTCTAGTTTATTTATATTTACACTTGGGTATTTTTTAGTTAGTTGTTTGTTATTAATTGTTTTTCGTGTCTGGGATTCAATGAACTGTATTTTTATAGGTGGTTTAAATCTACACTGGTTCATGAAATAAAATGAGCAAGTTGAAATAGGTTAGTTTTATAAAAAGGAGAGAAAATTAGATAACTCGTATCTTACCTTAAACTGGAATTTGGATACCACATACCGAATTCATGGGAAATAAATGGATAGAAAGGTAAGGATAAAGGAAGGAGAAGAGGGATAATTCTAATGCAGCTAAGTGTTAGAATGTCCTGGTTGAAGGCTTGAGAAAGGCAGAAGTGTATATACAAAGAAGTGTATATACTGGGATAGGTGGGCAATTTAATTTAAATCCCTAACAACACGCTTTAATTATTTACATAAGTCGGTTTATGAAAATAAGAAAACAAAAATGAATTTTCATTTAAATTTTACTTTCTTCTGCTGTTTCTTTCCTTAAACAGGACCTTTTATAGACATATTAGCATATTTCAGCTGTTTCATTGTATATTTAAAGATTTTTATCAGCATATTTTATATTTTTTACAGCATGTTTCACACATTTTTCTTACATTTTATATGGCATATTCTGGATTTTTTATAGCATAAAAATCTGGATCTTACTCATATTTAACAACTGACCAGGGATAAGAGGACCTATAAAATATCTGGCTGTAGGTTTTGACTGGTCAAAGTTGAATGTTAAACAAAAATGGACTACTTTAGGGATGTAACAGAGATCAGATAATACAACCAGATTTCATAACAACTATTTTTAAGGAATTGAACATATTTATCAACTTCCATGGAATTTAAGGGTATTATTGTTAATTTTTCTTTTATCTTGATCACTTTATTTATTAATTTTGTTGTATCATTAAATTAAGTCTTTACTGTTAAGCTTTTCAGTTGTTTCCTAAATTGTATCACTATTATTTTAATTGAATTTATAACTTAGTAATTATAATAAATCATAAATATTTTGCTATAGGAGACCATGGTTATAGTCAGTCAGAAACATAAAACTGTTTTTATTTCAAAACAATGGTATTGGGAGAAAGAGGCATGATGGGTTCTACAGGCTGGCAAACATATCTCTTAAGTAAAAGATACTTAATACAACCTCAATGCCAAGTATAAGCTGATTATTTATTTCCCTAGGTAAGTGGAAACTTGGCTACTTTAGCCATTCTGTCTATAATGAGGCTTAAAGGTTTTGTCTCCACCTGCCATGTTACAGCTGAACTATCACCACAACATTAATTAAGGGACCAAATAAATCAGTAACTAACATTTAAGCTCTTAATAATCTTATAAGAAAATATGTTGTTGAAATTAATATAAATCTAAGATACTCACTTCAGCTCTACGTGTTTGAGCTTGAAAAAACACTGCTTCTCTATGGTTGCATTTGGGACAAGGGTGCTGTTCAGTACGAGGTAAAGTTGGATCAGATATTACATCAGATACTATATGAGTTAGTTCACTGAAATATGAATCTCCATTAGAGTTCAAATCATTATTCATAAACTCATAAAAAACATCTGCTACTTACTCAATTTCGTGCATAATTTTGTTTACATATATACAGTTGCTGTCAGCTAATTGTTTGTAATCACAATTCCTACACTGTGAATTTTAAGACACACATTTAATTAATAATAATAAATTAAATAGTTTACAATAAGAAGAAATAGAACAAACTTACAGCATACAGCAAGACCTTATTTTCTTTGTCCTCTTTAGGGTAGAGCATGTTGTTGCTGTAATCATTTGCAATTTTATTACAGCAACTACTAGAAACTTATAAAAAAAAAAATAAAAAAGCATCAATGAAAGAGTACCTACCATTCCTGACAAAACCTAATGCCCACAAATCCTGGCCCATCATCATGAGTATCATAGCCACTGACAGGCATATTTAATATCTAAACGATGTTTACTAGGGAAAAAGGGACTTAAACGATTACACTGGCTCTATTAAAGCTTTTACTTCCAACTTATACTTTGTAAACAACAAAAGACAGGAGTTGTTCCTCAGTCACTAAAGAGAGGTCGTTCGGGGACGAACAGGTCCATAAGAACGGTTATATTAAATGAATGAAAAGGAACACCTTAGTAATCAGTCAGAATGACAGTCAATTCAAAAGTCAGAATGACATGAATCACGAAAACCCCCTATACTACCAGGGCCCTGTTTCATAAATAAAGCTAATAATAGTATTAGTTCATAGTACAAGTGTAGAAACTAGTGGGGTAATAATACTAATATTATTTTTTTCATGATAGGGATGACTATTAGTGATATTACAGGAATTAAAAAATACTAAAGTACAAGTTACTATTGTACAAGTCTGTGTAATTGAATTAAGATAAATCTACAAGACTAATAGTATTAGTTTGTACTTTATTATGAAACAGGCACCAGTCAGACAAACGCTTACCTCTTTATGAGATTCCGAACAACCAGAATCTTGTGCAATGTCTCGATTCGTAATAAACAGAAAGCTAAATTGGCCAATATTTTGGCATACCACTGTAAGAATATGAAACGCACCGATGTGAACGAAGCACTCACATCCTCTCTTCCACTTCTAATTAGGAATGATAGAATTTCTAAGTTTTTTCGGTAATCCATCAGTATTATCCATACACAACCAATCTGAACGTCTGTCTTAGGTTTTACTGTCATTCCGACTCACCGTGTAGAGGGTCCCTTTAGTCAATATTTTATAAATATTTAATAGCGCCTATCTAGTACGGGTGTCGTAACCCTAAACCCTATTCTCCTTAGAAGCATAAATGAAGCCAAGAGGTGCGGAATTGGCCACGCCTTCGGAGTGCTGCTTTACGTTGATTTCTCACATTAATGTAATTATCTGTAAAATCGTTTATTTAATCTGAACAAAAGTTGTCGTAAATTATATTTCCAATAATTTGGTATAACAATAATTAAAATTTATTAATTCTTTTTGAGAGAGTCCTGCTGAATGCTGGTATGTTCTATTCAAAGTGGCACTATAAAATTTATTAAACTAAATTTTCATTAACTTGGTAATCTCTTCAATTTATTTCGAAGTTTTCTCAGAACATTTGATGAATTTTTATTAACATTAAAGTATAGTTTGCTGCAAATGGATAAATAAGTTTTTATAACATAAAGGTAATAGATGTTTACAAAACAAAACATAATTTTACTAACACTAATGTAACATTTAACTTCATTCCATTCCTTTATAAATATTAATGAAACATTTAAATCACATTATAATTGTTTTCCAATTTAAATGAGGAAAATACGATCTTTTTGCTGGAGCTTACTTTTTTTATTCATTATTAGTAAACAGATGTTGATTTTTACTTACACTTACCCTTATAATAGGAAGGGGAAGTATTGTGATTGTGAAAAATTGTTTATACTTTGATAAAAAAAAAACCTGGAAGTAATTACACATCAGTTTATTATTTAAATTAATTTTTAATTACATCTGTACTAGCAAATAGTAAATGGTATATCAGATGTCGCCCCACTGCAGCCCAAAAATGCTAGGGAGCTCTGAGACTGCCTTTTTCGCTTCACTTGGCCTGGCAGCTTATCCTCTCTTTTTTTACTTCTTCCTCCAAGATTAGGACAGTAGGTTGCTACCAACTTAACAGATGGAGAATATTGACATTTCTGATATTGGTATCCATAGGAGAAAATTCAAAAAGTACCAATAGCGTATTTCTGATTTGTACCAGCTGTCAAAAAAATCTGATTAGGAACCACTCACTTAGTTGGGAACCAAATTGGTTTTCTCATGTCTTAACATTTAACACAAGTGAGAATTATCCATTCTCAAGACAAACCTTGTTTTATATACATATAAAGAAGAATATAACGGTTGCCTACCTTTGATAGCGAAGTAGGAAAAAATACAAACATAAAACTTGCTTTCTTCCAAAAAATGCTTCAAACCCAAATTTATGATGGCTTATCAAGAACTGATTTACCCAGGACATAAAAAAAATCAAGATATCCTTATGTACATGGTTGTTTTTCTCCTTGTATCTTGTATCATTAGAATTGGCATCCAAAGAATATCCATTCTTTGATCATACCCACCTCACAAAAATAATTAATATATGATACAAAGATTCAATTTGCCAAATGTAATAAGCTAGTAGCCCAGTCAAGCTGGGCTGATACACCACAGGTCAGTCACTCCTGCCTTTCGCAAAGTACTTAGAATGTTGTATTATGATTAGCAATAAAGAGGTTATGATAATTAAATTATTCCAAATGCCTGACATTTCATTTGTAATTATCGGAAACATTCACTTCAGAGCGTCATCACGATAACACTCTTCCCTCATATAAAAACATCTATGAAAAATTAAAAAACAAAAAGACAAATTATTCAGTAAGTGAAAGATGTATTTCAAATGTGAATGGAAAATTGGGTATAATCAAAATAATTATTTTCATTTGTTTCATGATTTAAAATTGTCCTTTACAGAACATCTAAACTGAGTTTTTCCATTGATAAAAATATGAAAAATAAAATTTTGTGAAACATTCTGTACAACTAGAAAAACATAAATAATTTACATGATAAAATCACAAGCAATCATCAATATAAATATTACTGTTTTTATCACATTATAAATATATCCTAATATAAGTAATATTAACATAATTCACATGACGTACTTGATATACATATATGTACGTTTATATACAGTTAACATGAATAATTGTAATATTAAACATGAAATAAACTCATTGTTTGCTAAAAGTTTACAGATTATCTGTACAGTATTATACATAATATATTCAAAATAAAAAAAATATATATACATATGAAAGGAAGAATCATTGAATGTCATAAGTTTGAAAGTATCACACATCCTTAAGTAATTTCAAAGTACATCTTAACAAATTTTAATTACAAAGGGAAAATAAAAGTAGTTTTTTATCTAGCACTAATTCATCTGGATTAAGATAAATTATTTTTTATCTTCCATCAATAATTTAAAAAATATTTCCATCTGCAAGTTTTTAAAATAATTACTGAGAATGTTTCCTTTTGTATAAAAAAGAAAAAAGAAAAAAAAAGGATGGTTAATTATATAAAAATATTTATTAAATTATGGTTCCAAAAAGATATTTGATCATTTTTAACTGCAATCAGTTAATGCTGAAAGTTTATCACTTCTTTTAACAATGTAATCCGTTATTTTTAAGTTAACGAGAAAACTCAAAATAATTGATCTTGATTTTGAAATACCCAAATAAAACCTATTTAACACACATACAATTTCATTAATAAAACAAAATATATATATAATTCATCCAAGATTTAAAATTGTAGAAAATATTATAGAACCAAAAATGCATTTTAACAGCAACCGCTATTAAATTATATTCTACAAGCAGTCACATTTAGGATTTAGATAATTGCTCCACACAGTAGAATCACAATTTCTAACAAACACATTTTTAAGTAAATGTGTTTATATTTCCCATTCATTTATTTAACAACATGGAGCCTAATAAAGTAAATTCATTTACTTTGACTAACTACAGATATCAGCAGCATACCAGATGAGATCAATGACAATATTAACTTTTATCACTCAACATAATGCAATATTAACATATTATGAGACAGTAAAAATAAACACATATTTACATGTAAAACATCTAAAACTTATATACAATACAATACAACAATCAGAGAACTACTGGTGCACCAGATTGAACCAGGTTGTGGCCTGATGGTCTGCAGTGTCCGATAGGCTGATCTGAACCAGGTGGACGGGCCCATTCGGGGTTTGTACTGTAGTCGTACCGCTGCCTGCTTCCACTGTGTAATCTCCGTTCCCTACAAGCGAGTGCTGCTCCAAAGTTTCTGCCAGTGAAGACCCTCCTTCAAGTTCCAGCGACTCACCGTCGGCAAAGTGCACCTGCTCAAGAAGTGATAGAAGTTTAATATTGGCTTAATCTTGCTACTTTTTCTATAAAAAAAACTTAACTATATTTAATACAAAATGATTATTGATTATATTTTAATAAACTAGTACACCTATACAACAAATCACCCATCTTCTCTCTAGTACACTTTCTTGAGTACTGTTAGAAAAACATGTTTATTTGTATAAACCATATAATTCTATCAAGGAAAAATATATTGTCAGTTAAGTCAATAAGTAATTAGTTTGCCCCACTGAAAAATATCCCTTCAGTTAACAGTTCAGTAATAAGACTCAGTTACCAGTCAGCTTATACTAATCTAATATTGTATTAAAAAAAAAAAAGAAAAAATCATGAGGATTTGACCTATCTAAAATAGCCTTTCATGGATGGCCAGCTATTGATCGGAGCAAAAGAGCAAGGTCCTTCGTTTGTAACACTCTCTTTATTTAGAGAGGAATATAGAAGCTAGATAATAACTTTATCACAGCGACAATATTAACAACCAAGAAAACTAGAATAACTTAAACAAATGAAGAACAATATTTAATAAGTATCTCCATGGAAAAAATAGCACTTAGGAAGATATCATTTAGGTGGGCTCATGCCTTATCTATTCGTAACGGATTGAAAAAGGTAAATTTTGTGGCTTTAAAATGTGGAGTCCAGTACACTCCGTAGGAGGAACATCACGACCAGGTCTAGATGTCCGCTTTGAAATCTTTTAAATCTGTCCTATCTCAATCCACTGAATTACCATCTATGAGTTTTGGAATCATATTTTAAAATAATTTCATTAAACCTGTAGTAATAAGTTAATCACTTAAATCGGGATCTTCATGAAAATCTCTTTCTTTTAACAACTCTTTGTCAAAAATCAATGCTCCTTGGAATTGGAAAAAAGATCTGCTTTAGATATAAAGAAGATACTCTCAAACAAAAAGGTTTTAATTCATATATTTTTGACATAGAAAAAAAAAAACATTGATTCCTATTAATGTCTCTACTACTAGTTAACTTCGAGGATCATTAATTTCTATTTGGCTTTTCAAACCTATAATCTTTTTTGAAAAATGTTTTTAAATTTTGAAACATATCAATGAATTCTGTTGAGAAAGTTCTTGTTCATAAATGTTATTTTATTAAAAAGACCCTATAAATTAAAAAAAAAAAAAAAAAGTTCAGTAGGTTTGGAGAAAATTAATTATCTTGTATTAATCAAAGATAGGTTATCCATGCAAGATATATTTGCGATAAGTAGACAGAGCAGATTTATCATAAGTATTGAATAAAATTATGTTTCTTAAAGTTAAAACGGAATATCTAGATATAAGAAGTATTTTCTAGCTTACCTGCCCATCAATAATGAGATGGCCCACTTGTTCCTGGTATTGGCCATTTTCCGTAACACCCTGAGCTTTGCCCTGGATTATTACATGCTCCTTCAGCTCACTGATGTACATTTTAGTGTCCTGAGCACCATCACCATCCTCAAGGGAGAGAAATGAATGTTATATAAACAATAAATAATTTTCATAGACTCATTCTGTTTAATTATAATGATAAAAATACTTACATTGTCATCGAGGACTGGGTCATTATGCCACTTGGGATGGTTGCCTTCAAGCATAGACATTTCTACTTGAACATCTTCAGTCGCTTGCTGAATAAAATCTTCATCTGTTGTGAGGCGAGGTTGGTTCACAACTATTGTATCATTAACATGGCCCTAAATCAAAATTCAGATTATTATAAATTATAATTAAATAAAATGACACATAAAACTATAACTAAAATAATTTAAGAGTGATGTCCCCATTATTTTTACTTTTTTATTTGGTAATACAATCAGCAATATTTTTATCTTATTCGAAACCAAGAAGAAAAAAAAAGTCAGTTGATATTAATAGCAATGGAAGAAAACAACAACATACAAAATGTTAAAATTATATAAATTTTTTTTTGGCTCCTAGGGCCCATTCTTATATGAAATAAATAAAAACATTAAAAAAGTACAATTGACACATTATTGTACCAATAGTGTTCCTATATAATAATATTATTATAGAATTAAATATCAAGAGAAAAATACCTGAGTTTGCATGTGATTGTACAGCTGAGGTTTCCTCATGAAGCCCATTCCACAAACAAGACACTCATATGGCTTCTTATCGCTGTGCACAAATCTATGTGCATTTCGATTATCACGACTATTAAAAGCTTTCCCGCAGACCTGAAAGCAATTCACCGATTTTAAGTATAAAGGTGTATAAGGGTTACTTTAACATTTATGACCATAAGTTCAAAATAATTTCAATTTATTAAAAGAATGAAATAAAAATCATTTGACAAATAAGCTTAATGTTTCATACTTCAAAATTTATATTTATATGAGGAGATGGTTGGGGGGTTCAGTCAGAGAATAACGCAAATAAGTTACAAAACTTATTTATTAGTGCCAACTTTTAACAGTTTATGTTTTTAACCAATGAATTTGTTCTTAGCCTTGATGAAGGCTAGAAATTCTGGCCAAAACATTGGCATTAATAAATAAGTTTTTTAACTTATTTGTGTTATTCTTTAGTTGCACCCAAAACCATCTTCTCATCATATATATTATCCAGGGTCAACTCAACTATTTCTCTCATCATTCAGAATTTATCTATTTACAAAAATAATGACTAATTTCCTAGTTTTATTCAATAATTAAGGATTAAAACAAAATATTGATGAGATGTTATTTTAGAAAAAGAGCTAGTTTAAATAAGAATAACTTACTTCACACTGATATGGTTTCTCTCCAGTATGAATCCTTCGGTGTTTTTTGAAATGCTCAGGATAGATGAAGGTGGCATTGCAGATTTGACATTTGTAAGGGCGCTCGCCAGTGTGCGCTGCCTTAATGTGGTAATCAAGTAGCCTACGGCGTTTGAACGCTTTACCGCATTCAATACATTGGTACCTTTTGTCGTCATAGTGAGTAGCTCTCTTATGAGATTGAAGATTACTTCTTTGCCTGAAATAAATACAATAATTTATTTCGTATGGAACTACTTTTAAAATAAATGAAAGCCCCAAAAATTAAGATCAATTATCTAATAAGTTTAGATAAAGAAAAGATGAAAATTTGAAATTCCTTATTTAGTTTTACATTTACTTATTACAACATAATATTTTGGGGGTGAAGTGGCCTACTGGCAACAATCTGACTATTGAATACTGGCTAGAGCAGGACTTTATTTTCTTTTAACAAAAAGTCTTTATTAAAAATTGAACGTTACGTGACAGAACTTTTCTGAACCCACTCAAACCCATAATATAATTTGTTTGAGATACTTCTTAAATATTCAAAAACTGATAATATTTAATAGTTTATTTATATAATATTTAATTGATGTAATCAATTAACCTTTTAACTCCTACAGCCACATTAATTATGAACGGTGATGTCTATGTTTCCATTATTCCAGCTGCATTACATTAATACAACAATGTTTTTTTAACAATATATTTATGATCTCGATAGTTAACAATTATATTCTTTTATTAAATTCACCAATTTATTTTTCTTTAATCTCATTTTTAATTACATAAAATTTTACCTTTGAGGAAGAGCATTAGATTATAGCTGAAGTATTGAATCTGCCCAGTATGCTATGGAATTTTGTCTCAACTTTTTCAAATATATATTAAACGCAATTGACACATTATTTGAACTCTTTCAATAGTATTTTATATTATAGTTTTATTTTTCTAAAAGTATAATTCTTTTATTATGTTCCTGGACTAATAAAAATATGGTTTTATATATAATAATTCTAATACAGTTTTACATTACATTCATTTTTGAAAAATATTTTGGTTTCGATGCCACAACTCTTTGGTGAGACATATTTTCTTCACCGTATATTTATGATATCCATTCTTTTAATTTTATCCACAGACTTTTATATAATTTTTTGCTTTATTATGTAAATTATAATTTTACATTTGCCCATTTTCAGTATTTTATTAAATTTCCTAATTATTTTTGCTTTAACATTACTTCAGCTTTATGTTTTCAAATGTAACAAATTAGTTAACCGCCAATACCCCCACTTCTCTTACTGTCTTCAGCTTTATTTTGATGCTTAGCTGCATTCAGTAAGGTGGATGTCCTTTTTGTTCATTATTTTTCTCTTTCTTGATTTTTAGTCTTATTCCCCTTCTTTTCCATCTTTAAGTTCTCACTGTGTTTTTAATAACAATAAAGACCTAATGAATCCGAAGGTTCGATGCCGACACCACTAATCGCTCCCTACGTACTCAGTTTTAACGCAATCCTCCCTTCTACCCCTTCTACCTTTCGGCCAACCCCTCAGCCGTTTACCTGCCTATTCAGTGTTTATCAACATTTACTGTACTTTTAGATTTCTTTTTAATCTACTTTTTATTTATTATTTCCGTTTTCATTAATTGTCTAAGACCTTTTTTGTTCTTGTTTATTTATACTTTACACTGTACATCTAATTTTTATTTTCTTTTATTAACTTTTTCTATTTTTATATAAAGTTTCGCATATTTTAAATCATAATTAGCCACACATTAGTTAACTTTTATTTCATGTTATCTATTTTCTTTCTGTTACATTATTTTAGTGTTTGTTATCTTTTTTAGCCCTGATGAAACCCTGCAACACGGGGCGAAACGTTGGCTCACATTAAATAGTTTAATTACTATTTGAGTTTTTACTTGGACTGCACCAGAACCATCTTCCTTTTATATTTTAAAATTTTGTTGTGTAAAATTCATTTATATTTTTAAAAAATTAATTATTTTTAATTTTAACCATAGATTATACTACTACAGTGGTTCATTGTACTATAATACAATTGTTTTCAAAAGATTGAACCACCACTTAGAATTGTGAAAGCAAATTTACTTAACATTCTGGGATACTAATTCTGAAATTACTCACCCAAATGTAGCTCCACAAAATTCACATTGGTATGGCTTTTCCCCAGTGTGGGTGCGTTCATGGTCTCGTATCTCAGCTTTGCGAGCAAATGCTTTACCGCATACTCTACAGATGAACGGTTTATATCCAGTGTGAATGACACAATGCACTTCCAAATTTCTTGAAGAGCTGAATGATTTACCTGGAATTATAATGAAAAATGTGGAATTAAAAAATAGCATGCAATTTTTAATTCTCTCATATAACAAAAAAATAATTACCACATATCTGACAAGTATGAGAGCGAATAGCAGTGTGTATCTTTTCATGCTGATGAAGATTTTGTTCAGTTATAAAAGCTTTTCCACAAGTTGCACATTTATAAGGCCGAGGTCTATCAAGATGGATTTTTTCATGAGCTTTAGCTGAATATTTAGAAGCAAAGTCCTTTCCACATTCACCGCATTTATACGGCCTCAGTCCAGTGTGCATATTCATGTGTTCATCCAACATATTACGAGATCTAAATCAAAAAGAATACAAATTTATTTCAATATAATTTGATGAATTATTAAAGTATGAACATAACACAATAATAGACAATAAGGACATCAATGAAGTAACCTCCCAGGCTTTGGGAGGCGAAATTCCGTACTATGCATGCTCCATACAGTTGAGGATAGTAAGAAACGTTTGTAGGAACAGACCTATTGGACCTTAAATAAAATAACACCAATAAATAGGTCCAAACTTCTTCTAAAGTCGTTAGAATTACATGTTTGAGATAATTCTCAGCCAATTTTTAAAATTACATTTAGCATGGCTGTCCATTGGAACCAAAATTCTCTGCCATGGTGGTTCTCTGCCATGGTGCCATGACTGGTTTTCATCTGAATACAACTGACTGATCCTAAACATAGAAAAAGCATTGGAACACGTTCACCAGATCTGAGTATTTAATCCAAATTGATCCGAAGCTAAAACACAGTGGTTAAAATCAACTTTTTTTTCATGGTCAACATTCAATTTGGGTTAGAAACCAAAAACACTATATATGTAACATATCCTGTTATTATAATGTTATATATAAATGATTATATGTTAGGATAATGTGTATTTAAAATTTCCCATTTTGGCCTTTAGAAATAATTAGTTATTATAAAGACAAAATGGTAAAAAAAAAACCTCATTCAGCTTTTATTTATTTTGGATAAAAACTAGAAATTTTTCTCAAACAAGAGGTTCTCAATAGGAAAAGAGTGTCTAGTATTTCACCAGAAATAAACTATCAATAGTTCATCACTCTGCAATATCACAACATATCTTTTATTAACTTTATAAAAGTGAGAAACAATTATATTTTTAGAACAGACATCTCACAGGACCTATATTAATGGTAAACTTGTATTTAATTGAATTGAAAGTATACACTTTAAGACAGATTTAATAATGATTAAGACTGAACCAAAACTATTTTTTCGTGGCTCACAGATGGGGTTTAACCAGTTTTTCCCGAAATAAGTGGATGTTTAACCACTCTGTTATACAGCATCTTCAGATCAATTTGGATGATCTGGTAGATGTGCTCCAACACTTTTCCTAAGTAAGGGATGAGGCAGTTGAGTTTGGATGAAAATTGGATGTACTCAGATAAATGCAAGTTTTTACTTTCAGTAGATGGCCGGCCTTACACTAATCAAAACCCTATCAGGATTAATACATAAAACCATATAAATATTCATATTTTATTTTGATGTTCGGTGTTATACTTAATATTTTTTTCTATCACATTAAGAAATTAATACATTCATAAAATTGATACATTTTTTTTAATTACTTATTTTACAGAATTCAGCATGTACTCAAACGGGTCATTATTAGCACATAATCCTCTAGGGCAATCGGTAGCAATATTATACACAATGAGCAACACGTACTTCTAGAACTTTGACACTGAAATGAACCAGACATTGGAATGTACACTAAAAAACTCAATGATGACTGTTGATTTCATGCGCAATGCTCACAACTAAACAATTCTGACATTTCAACAACAGCATAACTGTTTGCAAGATTATCCACTATATTTCCCTAACCTTACTCCATAACAAATACTTTGATTTAAGCACTAAGACCCAAGGATTAACAAAATAATTACATTTTTTAAATTCCAGAAATCAACAATCTTAAAAATACCTTGTGATACTGAAAGAAAAACAAATCCATAATAATTTTTAAAATTTACTCATTCTCTTAAAAGTTCCTACCTTTTAAAAGAAATAGCCAATTATAGAATAAAGCATAAAGTTTAAGAACTACTGAGCACAGGATTCACAAAAAAATAAAGACAGCACTGTTAATGGAATCAGATGACAGCAAAACCAAAAAAGCTGAATTGTGTCCATTGACTCAAAAAATCAACACAAATATTAGTATTTAATACAAAAGTAGAAACATTTGAACCAAGCAGTGTATTAGATAATGTATAAGAGCTTATCTACCAATTACGAGTTAAATATAAATATTATAAAACACTACTGAAAAATTAGAAGGTTCAAAATGTAAACAATTAGAATAATATAGCCAATATTTTGATATGATGAAAGAGCCACAAATGAATTTGTAAATCTAAAAAGTATTTTACTTACAAAAAGCCCTTTCCACATGTTTCACAAACATGATTCTTCGGTTGAGGCATGTGCATTCTCTTGTGAACTCTAAAGAGCCTGAGGTTGGTGAATATCCTATTGCAAACGTCACACTGAAAGTCTCCTTCTTCAGTGGCTACGTGCTCGTCAAAATGAGCAGACATTTCGGCTCTTTTTAAAAATTCTACACCACATATATCGCAAATATAAAGTCGGATTTCATGAGCACTTTTCATATGTGATATTATTGTCTTAGCATCACCCTGTACTTTCTCATCTGCTGAACAAATCAAACAAGTATAAACTTTGTTATCTCTACTCACGATCTGTAAACAGATAGAATAATTTAGATTAGAAAAAGTATCTACAACATTCACAAAAAGATATAAATATAAATCAATTTTCTTTCATTAAATAACAATTTTAAATCCTTTATGAACAAAATAATATTTACTACTAATTATACCAAGCTAACAAACAATCTTCTATTATTAGGAAGAGAAGGAACTAGTTGATACAAATTCCATAAACAGCAATTAGAATTGATACTTTCAAAACAATTGAATAAACTCTTTTTTTTTTTTTTAAAAAAAAAGAGTTTAGTAAACAGAGTATACAATTATACTATGAAAAGTAAACAGTGTATACAATTATACCATGAAAATTAAACAGTTTATACAATTATACTATGAAAAGTAAACAGTGTATACAATTATACCATGAAAATTAAACAGTGTATACAATTATACTATGAAAAGTAAACAGTGTATCCAATTATACTATGAAAAGTAAACAGTGTATACAATTATACTATAAAACAAAAAAAAAAGGAAGAAGCTCAAATTACCATTTGTGGAATAACTGCTGGTACATCTGAATCCTTTTTTTTATTAATCAATTTCTTTTTATTTAACATGTTTTTTTGGTCAGATGATTGGCTGTCCTCTTCAACAGCTTCTAGTTTTATCTGTACTTCATTATTCCCTGACATAAGAACTTCTTGCACTCTCCTCAAACCATCAGGGGGACGCGGCCTATTCGTAGGAATATAATCTGCATCGGTTACATCATCCATTCCGATTCCCCTTACATCGTCTTCTTCACTTAAAGCTTCTTCAACCATTTCGACATCCTGAAGATAAAATTCTAGTTAGTCAATGAAATGTGGAACAATCATTATAATTAGTACAATAATTGTCTGCAGCATTAGTTTGATCCCAGTATCTACAGCAGTTACCAATAACTCCAAAAAAATTTACTCAACCATAAACTAGAAAATACCAGTTTTCCCTGAATACCTCCTGATTAACTGATACTGATTTTCAATTAATTTGCTTTTTAAAAATACATTTTAAATATTTGGTAGTCAATTTGAGTTCATACAACTTTTTTTTTCTTAATCAAATTTCAAACGTTTGAAAAAGGAACTAAAATAAGCAGATATTAATAAATTAAAGTAAGGATACACTGGTTGATTATCAGGCGACTCTAATTGTCCAACGCTGTTGCAAAAAATTTACTCAAGAAAGAATTTTTTTGAAAAAATCTGGTGTGGTGTGGGCATCACACAAATTTCACTTACCACCCTAGGCACTTCCCTGAGTTTTGTGTAGATTAATAGACTCATATTGAAGTTTTCACTATTTTGGAAAAAAATAAATAATAATAAAAAGAGTTAAATGTCCAACTATTTTTAACCTACCTCTTCTCCATTTTCAACAACCATTTTAACAGGAGGTGGATTTTTCCTTGGCCGACCGGGCCTCCTTCCAGATGGCCCTGGGGGTTTAGTTTTCGGTATATATATTATCTGACCAGTGTTTGGGTCTTCTTCATCTTCTCCACCTTCCAATTTTCTAAATAAAAAAAAAAAAATATTTTAATTATTGTTATGGTTTAATTTTACATGATAAATAAATCATCTCTAATGACAGATATAAGGCTAACATGTATTTGTAGAAGTGTATAGTTCTCTACTTATCAGTATTTTTTGAAAATTTACGACGTGATAAACACGAATATTGACAAAAGAAACTTCATCATTATTAAAAACAATAATAGTTAGACCAACTTCCTTCCATAATGATGATATATCTGGTATATCAACTCTGCACAGTACACCTCTAAAGATGACCACTGACGTATCCCTCCACTCCAAACATGGACTGACCGGAGTGATTTAAGTGAATAAGATTTCAAGGGCCCCACAGAAATTCACGAATAGTCATGTTCACACGTAACAAGTGAAGAGGTATTTTATAAAATTGACAGCCAACAAATAATTCCATGTACAGATTAAATTAATGGATTGAATGAGCTCTTCAGAATACTACGATATAAGTATTGTCTCTATAATTCAAACTTAACTATTTAAAAAGTATAAAAAATAGAAGTTTTTAGAAGCACTTTGGAAATTGTAAATCCACTAAAAATTTCCAATTCCTGTTAATTAATATTCATATTTTTATCATGATTAATAATAATAAAATTGAAAGTTATTCATATTAATATATTTTTTAACAAAATCAATAGTAAAAAAAAAGAAGTAAGTTGTTGATATCAATACTTTTGTAGCATACTTTATACAATCAATATAATAAATTTTAACCATAGTGTATTTATTGACCAATTATTTTGATTATTACTGATATAGCACTACCAGAACTGCTTATAAATGTACATAAGCAGCTCGGCATCACTTTAAAAAATCCGCACAGAATTTTACTCCAATAATTATTCCATGTTCCAATTAAGTGTGAAATGGAGTGATCACCTTTAAAATTAGTATGCTTTAATCAATCTAAACACCAAGTTTCTGACATGATAAACCAACAGATAATTTCCATAACGTTAAAAAATATCAGACGAAATTATACAATAATAACAGAAAGGGAGATTTTCACCCTAAAACTAAAACACAAGCCTAAGAGACCAAATTTATTTTTTGTTTGATAAACAGAGCTTGTAGATAGTGTTTTACTGTTGAGGTTGAGGGACAAGAAGAGTCCAAGTGTGTTTCTGTTAAACAGGGAAAGTGACAGTTTTTTAATATAGCTATTTTCACAAACAAAATGCATGATTTTCCATAGGTTTTGTATGGAAACAGGTTTTCACAGTCTCTTATTCCTATAAAGGTGAGTGATTATGCCAGTCTCTCGTGATTGCATCAAATTGTAATAATTATTATTTGTATTAAGAGAAAATGATTTTAGGAGATATTTATTTATGTGACTAGATTGAAAATACAAATACAAGTCTCTCAGACCCATAATTCTCATATTAAGGGACTCCAGTCTAAGGGTTATGAAAAGGATTATACCACAGAACCCTTTTACCAAATTAGTGTATTTTAAAAACTAACCTATAATGCATAAGGAAAAGAAATCAATACAATACTTTCTCTGATCACATTGTTCAGACTAGAATATCAGCCAAAATTATTGAAGGATAAGGGTAGCATGCATTACAAGAAATGTACGAAGGTTATAGGCAAAATAAAAATAAAGGCAAACTTCTTATTGAACCAAAGTTTGTCTTCAATAAATAACTATGTCAATGAAATGTAACTAAAAGAACAGTATGTCAATAAATTAAATATTTAAAAGAATCACTTTTGGATTAAGTAGGAGAAAAGGAAATAAGACATTCTTTAACATCATACTATTAAAATACCATCCATTCAAAAATAAACAGTCCGATATTATAAAACCAAACTATAACACAATGTCAAGGATAGAGATGCCATTATACAGAATAAAATTACTTATACGATGCAATGAGGACTTCAATCAGGTTATATATTATAGTGAGTAAATAGAAATAAATTAATGATTACTACAAGTAAGAATTGTGTAGTTAAGATAAATTATCCTGATAAGATCATAGTTTTCAATTTTATAACACATTTAAATAATTTTGTTACTGCAAACTTCAAGCTAAAATAAAAGATTCCATTTGCAACAACTAAATTAAAACATAATTATGAGATAAAAAAAAAAAAATTTGAATCAATCACAGATAGTTATCAATAGTTATGGAATAGGGATTCACTTATAAGAAGTGCGATCAACAACTAAAAAATCACTTTAGCTGATAACACTAAACTAATGATCAAATCTTTTAAAATACCATAATTCAAAACTAACCACATTAAGCTAATTGCACTACTAAAATACACAGTCTGTAATACATAACACAATCTGAAATTCATTATAAATACAGATATCGGTAAAAGAAGTTAAATAAATCATTGGTCCACCAATATACCATGTAAGAAAATATGCCAGTTCCAACATTTCAAGTTCCCGAGTAAAATGATAAATTTTCTCACCAATACCAATAAAACTGCGCAAGCAATAGAAATGAATTAACCCTGTTAATAACTGCATAGCATCAGTCAAAATAAAAACATCTTACCTTAATGTTCTTTGGTAATAATTATTAAGCTCCATTTTAATCTCAGTCAACCGTTCTTGTAGTTCATCAACTTCATTACACAATTTATAGCACTTTTTACAGATGATATCACTATGCACAATCTCTTTTCTCACTTCTTGTCCAAGTATAACACTAAGTATATTTGCTACAGGCTGTTCAGAAGAAGTGACATTAAACTTAAATATTGGACAACAATTTCTTGTTGATACACCAATACTGGCATTACAGACCAGACAAACTGTACTTCCCTTCTCTGAATCTTGTGTCATTTTTTAAATGCTAAAGATCTGTAATAAAAATGGTAAATGTAGTTAAAATCATTTAAGAAAGATTTCCCTCTATTTATATGTAAGTAGCTGAAATTCTGACAGTTTACATAAAAGACCGTATCTACATTTTAATTTTATACAATAGAAAACAATTTAACATCTATCAAACTCCCAATTAATAAGATTACTTTCAAAATGCTAACTGACAATGAATGGAAGAAAAACAACAAGGTGGGTAAATTGCTTAGCGGTTCCCTAAAGAAGCTTTTATTATTAAACCTTACTCGATTCATTGCTTTATCTGTAAAATGAAACATAGCTGATCAATATTATATCAAGGAAAACAAATTAAACTCAAGTATTTTATCCGGGGAAAGGTAACACTGGAGTGTTATGACCAACAAAACAAATACCTTTATCTCGCATATAAGCAAGCTGAATTACAATAGTATAAATGTTGCCAGCACTGAAACCAACTCAAGATGGCGAATGGGTGCGAACACTAAAATCTTCATAGAGCTCCTTCACCACTACAGGAATCCTTGATATATAACAACTTAGTTGGCTTGTTTTCATTCGGCTCTACATTTTAAATAAAATATTTGCCAATTTAAAAAACTTTAATTTCTTCGTACTTTTACATGGCGAAAGGAGAATCCCAGAATTTATTAGATTGACTTTACTTGAAGCATTGATAAATAAAGCGCCAATTTTGAATCTGGGTAACCGCTCGGGAGTATACAGAATGTTTTCTTCTCCTATCTATAATAATATTAATCGTATATTTTTACTTTAATAGTTATCTAAATTTTTTTCTAAATTATTACGCTTTACTTTTTAAAAATGCTATTTTCGAACTTTATTATCCTTGCACTTAATATTTATTAAAAAATTAAGGATATCATTGAGTTAATGTTGAATTCAATCTATACAATGCTGGTATATGGGGTGCATTGTAGCTTTGATAGCATTATTGATGGCAATAAAATTGTGAGAAATTAAAACAATATGAGTTTTATTGAAGTTCTTTCAATATAGTACAATCTCTTTAAAGGAACCCTACAGGATCAGTTGGAATGACAGGAAAACCAAAGACAGACGTTCAGATTGATGGTTTAAAGATGAGACTGGAGAATTTACGAGAACATTTTAAAATTCAATCATTCAAAATTGAATTTTAAGGGTTCACAGAAAGGGAGAGGACACCAAGAAATTGGAATGGTTCATTGTTAACGTGAGTTTTAATTTTTTCTAGCAGGCAAATGTAAAAATATTGGCCTAAAAAAGATTTTTGTTTATTAAAAATCGAAAGAAACATTGCACGAGATCGTTATTGTTCAATACCGCATATGCAAGCCGGACTGATATTGTAAGAACATTCGTAATTCACGTCAGTCTAGCTTTTGAATGATGACTGTCATTCGGACTGATGTCCTTAATACGACAGCTCATGGCAGTCCAAGGCCGCCCCAGGTAACGAACAATGAACAAAATCCTGAATTTTTATTTTTTCATATCTAATCTTAACCAGTTTTGTTACATTTAGAAACTAGATTAGGAATTAGAATTGTATAAAAATAAAATACAATATAATTATTTTGATTAACAAAAGGAGCTGTTATTTTGATGAAATCCGGAGGAAATAATATTAAAACTATTTCTATCAACTACTAATAATTGATTAGAGGTAAGTACTTTCTTATTATTTGTTCTAATTTATTCTTCACTTTGTCTGTTGTTTATTTTTAAGTTCACAATGTTGATAGACCATTTTTTAATGATATTTTTCCAGTATAGTCTCTGTGACTTACTACGCGCAGTCGCCTTTATACGTTTTATAGCATACCTAAAAAACACCACACTCCCGCCCTCCATGGGTTGCCTTACTTATCTGACTTTTCAAACAGACAATTATAGCGAGTAGGTTGGTCGATTTACGACATGTCACAATCTGTGATCAAATCAACAACCACAATTGGGATCAGGTGTAAAAGAATGGCTTTTCAGATCTCCTCCTTGTGAGGACATCCGCCCTTCTCATTTCCCTTAATGCATGAATGTTTAGGCACCATTCGACCCCCTACTTTGTTGGCTAAAAAGAGAGAGTTAAAATTAATTTTACACTCTTCCCCAATTTAGAAAGAAATACATAGCTTCTCAGTGTATAGATGGCCATGTAACTGTCAGTAAAAACTGTGATTAACCTGGCCCTCAGTTCCTCTTATATTACTGCTTATTATGTTTTTTTACAGATCTTAATTGCTAGAACGTCAGCCTGAACAACCGAGGGGTGTCTTCTAAGAGATCTGGAGATCCATCATTCATTCAAGATATTCACTGATGCATGAAGCAATCTCGATATAGTCTCTGAAACATTTTCCTCCTATTATTACAGCGTCTGCATATTCCTGTGTTTAAAACCTGTGGCATTCGATTCTATCAACGAAGTCAATCAAGGAAATCAAGGAAAGGAGACATTACACCTCCTAGTGGACAGCTGCCTGCAAGTTTCTAGGACATTTAGGTGTGCTCTAACTCTGATCTGAGCAGTCTTTTTTCCAGCATCGCCTTAATCCATCTGGAAGCTATGTTACCCACACTTTTCCTAGCTTTGTAACTCTCATTTCAAAGATAACTTAGATATCAATGAAGATACCCACCATTGTTTCCTTAAAGGTTAAGCTTTTCTCAATCCAAGAAACTAGCTGATATAAAGCAGCTTCACATAATTTTCCAGATTGATAAGCAAATTGTGGGCTATGTAAACGGCATTTCGATTACCGTAGTATCTTTAATATGTCTCTAACTGACTTTTTTTTATGACGTCCATCAAGAATGATGAAATATACAATCAGGACAACCGGCGATAAGCGGAAAAAAACAAACAAGGAAACGTTATGTCAATATGCAGGCCACAGGATTTGGTCTTACATCGAGGATTAAACACCTGAAAACCCAAACTTCGACGTAATGGAATTAAGACAGTATTTTGTGACATTCTTTGTTGTTAGATAGGGTTGTGTTTCTTGATAGCTTCAACGTTTCTACGCTTCGGTAGTGACATTGAAGAAAATTAATCACCATAAAGATAATCATAGGTTGCACGAGGAATGTGATTGCATGCTCAGATAACAATTGCACTAAGGTTGGATAATCCAGTGCACCTAACTGAAGAGGGTTCAAAATCGGTAAATATATTTTAGAAACCAACTGGTATTTCTTAAGGATCCCTTGTCTACACCTAAGTTCTCCGGATCCATGAGGAGATTAAACCCTCAGATCTGAAGAGAGTTCAGACTTGAATTTCCAAGTTCCCATTTTGTTTGGTTCAGGATGCAGGGTGTCCTCACGGTTTTGAGAAGAGTTGTATAAAACGGCTGAGCGTTTTAATATGTTGTGAGGACCTAAATAGTAAGAATTTCTCACCTACCTGAAGAAGTAGAATAGCCCAAAACACCAAAATCTTCGAATTCTTTCCAGTTGCTACTAAATAGCACACCAAAACTGTACCTTGTAGAAGTATTTTTTTTTAAAGTTCATACAATTGTCCACCATTTGAGAACGAAATGAACTCTGTATTATTGTTAATTTCATCGACACAATCTTCAGAAAGAGGCAATTTCAAATTATGACAAAAATAAATTCAGCAGCAGTTGTAGTCGCTGGAAAGAAATGCTCCCTTATGCTGATTTCAAGTATACCATTGGGTCTACAGGTTTCCATTACAGCTCCAATTTAAGCCGAATAGATATATTTCGAGTTCATTACTCATGACTTTTTCATGTGATAAGTAATTTTAACAAATTTAGTGACCAAATCAATTTTTTTTTTCTTCAATTTTTGGAAAAGTATTCATTCTTTGAAGAACTGTATCAAAACATAGCAAGTGAACTGGAATCTCAAATTGTAACAAATAAATCTAGTTTGAAAAAAGCTAGCAAATTTATCTGTCAGTGGGATACTTTGGAAGAGATGTACTTTGATAAGAAACTGAAAATAATGCAGAATTGCAACATAAAATGAAAATGGAACTATTTATAATACAACTTATAGTTTTTAAGAAATGTTGGTTGTGTAACTTATGTTTAACTGGATTCTAGTTCCTAAGAATTATTTCTTGTCTGTAATATCCGATATCAGAAGTAAGGTCAATAGATAGGTCTGCATCTTTTGAATACAGATACAACTAACTGCATATTGGAGGTCGAAATTATCATGTGCTGTGTTAGTTCTTAAACTGGGGTAGTGAAAAATCAGTAAGGCTACCAAAGCTAAACACCAGAGATATATATAGATACAAAGGTGGCATGTAAGCACTTCGTTTCAATGTCCAATGGAGTTTTGTCAGTTCTCATGATTATTACTTTCTTATACATATATTTAGCAGAAATCAACCAATAAAATAGTGATTAAATTATATATGACACAAACTGTCTTTAAAATAATCATTATAGATTAATTTGGGATTACAAAAGTTAAGTTCTTTTGTTGAAAATGATTTTTTAACTTACATATTTTTCCAAGAAATGATTTCTGAACATGTAGTTAATTATCCAGTGTTTGAGTACAAAATCCTCAATTTGGTTTCAATAAATCTTTTACTAAGAGTTAAGAGATATTCACAGTAGACGCAAGGTGGCATCAAAACCTATTTTTAGGATGAAGTTCCCTCACATTCCAGGTTACTGAAATATCCTGATATGACTAATAATTGACATATCTTTTTTTTGGTTGACCTTACAGACCTTATAAAACCAGCCTTCTCCACGCCTGCCTGTCTTGGGCTACTGCTTTCCAGTTTGCTGCATGCAGCTCTTTCTCATCTTTGTGGATTATGTCTATCAAGCTGATTTTTGGCCTCCCAGTAGATATAGCTAATATGAAATAACTTCTATAAAAATATCTACTAATGTTATATTGAAAAATCTACCAACACAACATAAAACGTTAGATGCGTGTCATATGTTTAATTTCTTGTGTATCATGACAGCATATTTGTATTAGTGTCCCTTAGTTTGTGAAATTTCCTGACTTAAAGTTTTTTTTTCATAAAACTCCCAGAATTTTCAAAATTGTCTGACTTCATATATTTCAGCTCGAGCAGATACACTGTTCATGTAATTAAAATTTCTTTTATAAATACTATTATGTTAAGTTAAATAAACTTGCAGGATGTTTGCTGCTGCATTTATATAAAATTAATTTAATATAAAGTATACTTTTGTAGACGGGAATAGTAATTTTGCTGAACTAACTTGGCGCAAGAAATGTTCCATCATTTTTTGACAGTTTTTTTTTTCACAGACAAAATATCTATAACGTGATACATGTTCCAATTTATTAAGTATTATTATCTCCTTTGAAATAGAAAAACTAAACAAATAGCTTAATTTAATTTAAATTATATAAAACATTTGTGTATAGGGAATAATTTTTAATATAAACATACCATCACAGTGTTATGAGCATGTAAGAATATGCCACAAATATATATTTCTTTCAATATTTACAAATATACAATGTTGACATTAAAAAAAATCGAAAATAAGGGAGCCAGTGAAAATATAACATATAAATTTGAATGTAACAAATAGATATAGGCACAAATAAGAGAAATCAAAGTAACCTCTGATTACGATAAATTAAAGTAACAATAATTTTCAAGCAATTATACTCTCTTATGTGAGCCAAGAACAGAAATCAAAATTAATGAAAACATTGATGTTATTCGCTAATATTGCCATCTACCAACACATAATTGAACTTTTTTAAATATCTCAAATAAAACACTCATGATATAATACAGTATGTAAATTGTCTTTAGTTACAATTTTTATTTCAGTTTATTTTTTTTTTTTTCGATATTACTATCTATTTTTACTTATTTAATAAAAAGATATGTTATACAAAACATATTATCTATTGCTACTGTTATGATCCTGAAATTTTATATGCACTAATACATCACAAAATAGTAATTATAGGCCAGCTCATTAACTAGAAATTTAGCAACATATAAACATAAAAAAAAAAAAAAAAATGACATTTATAAAAATATTTAATTTCTAATAATTTATAGCATTAAATAATCAATATTAGCCGAGCTTCGACATTTTTAATATTTTTTTTAGCCGAATCAGAAATATTAACTACGGTTAACTGTTTTAGACTAAAAAAAAAAAAAAAATAACATTTATAAAAATATTTAATTTCTAATAATTTATAGCATTAAATAATCAATATTAGCCGAGCTTCGACATTTTTAATATTTTTTTTAGCCGAATCAGAAATATTAACTACGGTTAACTGTTTTAGACTATAAAACAACAGAAAATTATTTATTTTTAAATGTACGGTAGATGACACTGAAGATAATACATATATAAAATAAAAAAAATAATAAAAAATCAATCCCAATAGGTGAGAAGCGTTACAATAAAACAATAAAGTTAGATGATTATCTAAAATAACATTTTTTTTCTATAAATACATCTAACACAAGATTCCATAATTGTGGAATATTATTAACGTAATTCCCTTTTGCCGAACTTGTTTCTATCATTATTAAATACAATAGATCAAAAGCTTAGCAAATATTAAAAATGAAATATCTGTAAACAATCATCTTATGACATACTTAGAGGAATCATTGTCCATTCTATACAGTCAATATTTTAGAGCCTTGTAATATTTTAGAGGAACAATACACAACATGAAATGATAAGAAGCATGATGCTGTCTTCTGATTAAAAATGTCTTATAAATATTATATTGAACCTTTTTAAATTGAAAATTTAAATATTTCATAACTAACATTTCCAAAAAAATGTAATAGAATGCTAAAACCTTGCTGTGCATATCATAATTTAAAGGTATTAATAATAAATATATGACATGCAATAAAACACTAAGTCTCTTAGTATGTATATATGATAATTCATTACTTTGCTAGAAATTTCAAGTGTTTATAAAACTGTAGATAGTTTACGTCTTAAGTTGTGGTTTGACTATATAGGATATGGTAGGGAAGAAGCAGATATCAAAGCATCTTCAATTTAATGAAGTAAATCAAATAATATAAAATGCCATTTTATTAAATATATACAATAATATTTGCAATAGATAACACTAAGTGTCAAACATAAGTTAATTTATCTTATAAAATAAAACAATTCAATTTAAAATTTATTATAAGAATCTTGGAAAAATAAAATACATTTAATAATATTCAACAAGTTCATTCTTCTCTGAAAATAGTTTTAAAAAAATAAAATAAAAATATATAGATACATAAACTTGGGTCGAATTGTGGAAAATTAATAATTTCATTAAAATATTAAGAGTTTAATCAGATTTAGTAATTAATAACAATTCTAGAAAACAGCACCATGATAGTTATATTACACAATTGAAATATCTTCATAAATATGCAAAATATTAATACATTGCATTTTGTACTGGCTATTTTTAATATATTATCTAAACTAACATAAATAAATGCCAATTATTGTAATTTAAGTAGCACTCGAGTTCATAATATGTATACATATTACAAAATATTATATGCTTTAAAATAAATTAAATCAAAATAAAACTTATTAAAAAATAATAATAATAATAAAAACCAGCAACAACAAATAAACTTATCAGACAACAACGGGCAAATTTGATTACTGATACTCCCTAATGAAATAATTTTGTAATCTTCCGATTTGAACAATTATTTAAAAAAATGTCTATTAACAAATAATAACTTCAATTATATTACTATACATAAAGAAAAAGCGATAACATCGCCAGCTATACACAAATAATTTACAATGGCCGGTTAATCTGAGGCCCCAAAGGTGGGGAGCACCGTTAAAGCAACAACCATAGCTAGGCAGCATCCAATACCTTTGATCTTTAGACTCGTTAACTTTTCTTAACCATGAAAGAAAATCCAATGTATACAATAGAAGTCTCAAAATGAAGTGGTCTGGAATGCCTTGCCATATTTCAATTTGGTAACAATATGAAATACAACTAAAACCGAGTTCCCTTACACCTACGGTAGAGTTCAGAGGAACAAACTACACAATGTTCTACAAAGCCAGGGGCTTAAAATATAAAAATATCATATTAAAATAAATAACATAGAATAATGCAAATATACATATTACAAGAGGGTAAGGGTTTGGAGGGCAGAGCATAAATAACAGGGAGACATTAAATGCTACGGTACTCTGTTCCGGGCTTCAAATGGAAGGAGGGGTTCAATTGTTGGCTAGGGTAACGGCTGGCTGCTCTCGTCGCCGCCTTCTTCCTCAGGAGAGTTCTCTCTTTCACCTGTTGAAGTATCTTGAAGGGTCTAGAACAAAAATTAAAACAATATCATTCGTTGAACTACTAAACCTATGTTTAATTATTGTTGTATATATTTTTTATTTGTCTTCCACTTTTACTGCTTGGTCTTACAATTAGACAAGAGTAAATTTATTTATTTATCAATAACCCCATCAGACTTATTTTTGAGTTATGTGAAACCCATGCCAACTATATTTTGAAGGAAATCCTTTCACCTCATGATAACTTTGGAAACTTGTTTTAATGTCATATTTTGAAACAAGAATAAAAAAATTAATATTTTATTGAAATAATTTTTAAATTTTATATCTCATTGCTAATACGTTATTAGTCATGTTCATTATTAGAGGCCATGTTGGTTGAATATATCAACAAAAAAAATTGTTCCTGCATGCAGGATCACTTAGTAATTGGAATTAAAAAATCTTTGGGACGTCTCTGATGATCGGCAATAGTTTGGCAAACCATTGGGTTATTGTAGTAAACTATTAATTGATAACAAGTTCATCCTGGGACAATTTTGATAAATTCCACTGGGGGCTTGAGCAGTCCCAGCCACTGTTAACAATCCAAGTGACTTCAACTAAAAATTAAAGATTTATGACACAAGTTATGATGTTAATATAATAGGTTTACTATACTTTGTATAAATAACAAACTAAATTTTGGTCGAACTTGAAAGTTTAAAATTTTTTTTCTGGCAGTCCCATGGTGCTCACAATTTTTTTTTCCTCCTATGACTACACTCAATAAATTTAAATACTCTTTCATCAAAGTCACACAAATTGAATGTAACTATGTCTAAGAAACAGACAATTTTTTTTTTGGGACGGTCATCACCACTTTTACAAGGGACAAGGGCAGTTTCAGGACCACAAAAAATTGAAACAACTAGAAATTAGGAATTATAATAATTTTTGCCAAAATTTATAACAATAATACTAAAAAAGGTTTAGGTATGAAGCGAAAGTTTGAAGTTTTTGCTTATCAGTCCTATGATTTCACTTAAACAAAAATCACTATATTATTTTTAGAACATTGAAAAAAATCTTCTAGCTTTACTTTATGTATTTAAACTGTATTAAATAAATATCTAACCTCAGAAGAAAGAGGAGGTTGTACATTTTCAGATTGGGAACTTTCTTGCTCTAGGAAACCTTAAAAAAAAAAAAAAAAAAAAAAAAATAGAATCTAATGATAATAGTTGTATTAATAAATTAGTATTTATCAAAATAAATTGATAGTTACCATTATGTTCATGTCTCTCATGCATGGCATGAATCCGTTCTCGAGATTTCTGAAGCTCTTTTCTTAATCTTTCCCTTTCTTCATCTCTCTCATTCATTACATTCTAAAATCCAAATGAATATTTTAAACAGTAATTAATATA
>NW_027113424.1:1062285-1081413 GCF_000696795.3 Halyomorpha halys
CAGTTATTCTAATTGACTTTTTTAATCATTTTCACTTAAAGCTTTTAGCTTTTTACTTATTGTAATATAATTTTACAATTACTTTTAAGTATTGCTTATAAAAAGTAAATATACTCACAAGTAGGTGGGAGAGATGAGAGTTCAAAGCATTTACAATGGAATAGAGTTTATGTGCGGGGACCGATGGAATGTGTCCAGGATTCACAGTAGCACTAACAACTTCTTCTTCACTAACTCTAAGAGCTTCATTCACAATTGACGAGAGATTGCTAGCTGCAATGTACAATGTTCATTTTCATATTATAGATAACATAATGATTGAAACATAAGACATTTGGAAAATGTTATTTAACTCAAGTGATAAACTAAACAAAATGTTATTACTCCATTTGCATGTATACATAATTCATTATTCTTGTTAAAGCGATATAATTCTTTAAGTGACTATATGGTAACTTGGTTGAGCAAGTTAGTGTTATAAAACTCTAATTATACAATTACAGCTGCATATAATTATGCCATTCACATTTTGCTAATTCCAAATAATTTTTTTATTGATAGAGAAAAGCTAAAAGTTACGGAAGAAATTTCTTATTGAGTCAAATACACTCAACTAATAAACACAACTTGAAAAGTTCAATATAAGAGAACTAAACATACCTTGCTGAACTGCCGCCAGTATCAACTCAGAGGGGTCCTTGTCACCAGTAGTAGCTTCCCCGGCAAGGTCTGCTATTGCGTCAAACTCCTCCCTGGGAATGTGAAGGATATCTGCAACCAATACCTGTTTCTCGAACAGGGCTTCTCGAACTATTTCATCTTTACGCCTTAACTTTTCTGGATAAATAAAATAAACATTAATTAATATAAGCATAAATAGTGAAAACTTCAGATGCTAATAAAACTGCAAAACCTATGAATTTATATTGTTGTTATATCAGAGTGAAAAGAGTTGACACAACATTCTTTTTATACAAAACAGGTTTTTAAATATGAATCCAGAATTTGGCCTACTGGAGGCACTGTTAGGCATCTGTCAATGTAGCCATGTCAAACCATGTCTTTGGAACTATTTTCTTGTTTTGAAACCTGACAAAGATTTTCAACACACAAAACATGACTTTCAAACAGCAAAATAGTTTTTGAAAGTGTTAAACATGTGGAATATCCTGCCTAATAAGTATGATTTGTGGACAGCATTGATTTCATATTACCATTTAAAGAAAACTAGTGGAATCCTATAAAATGCTTATCATGCTTAATTAATTTTATTTATCAAATACTCATTGTAAAATTAAATTAAAATTTTAATAGTAAAAGTAAATTTTAGGTATTTCTAAGAAAGGAGACCCAGAAAGAAAAGCTGGTGTCTAACGAATTCCTATTCAGCCATCTCAAAACAAATATAAAAGACTAAAAAAAATTTATTTTTGTAATACTTTTCATGAAAAATACAATAAGGGTGGATATTAGATAAATAATCAAACAAATTAATGTAACATCAACTAATGACACTAGATAATTTAAAAATCAGAGGTAGAAAAATATGAATCCCATAAACATATATATATATAAAGCCTAATTAGCTAAACTAATTTATGTATATATATCCTTCTTTTAAAAGTATTAATAAATAATAAAAAACATAGAAAAAAGCATATATGTACATATAAAACTTACAACACAAAGACACTGGAAAAACAAATCCGTCTGCCAAAGCCAGAGTGAAATTAAACAAATAAACAGCAAAACTTCAAAAATAAATAAGTAGAAAAAAGTCAGCATTTTAAAACTACAATCTGATCATTATGTTAAAAAACAATAAATATCTGACTGTAAAACAATGGACTATTTCCCCTAATAAGAAACATTATACCACAAAAACAGTGAACAGTAACTGCAGGTGTATTTATTTTGGGTATAGCACTAATTGCTCACAAGCAAACTAATTGAGCTCGTTGCAGTGTGGCCTGCAGTAATTACTAATAATTACTAAGGGCTCTCGATCCAATTAGAGCTTTTAGTAAGCTAAATAATTGTTGCAGAGGACAGATCTGCCTCCCAAAATATTCCTATCTGATTTCACTGTACCTGTGACAGGTCCCGAAGAGTTGAATAATATCCTCTTTATATTTGAAACTAAATATCAGGCAGTTATCTCTACTATCATTTATCCACTGCTTGACACTTAAATTGAACAATTCCACTCAACACTAATTGACCACATTCCTATAAGATCAAAACCATCACTTAAATAATACTCTTTCAACCGCACAAGCATACATAGAAAAACTAGACTGAAGATATTTAGCACAATTATTTTGTTTCTCTCTCTCTCTTTTTTTTTTTTTGTTCAATTTATAAAATATTTATAGATGAATACCAACCTAAAGGTGTAAGGACAGGCTCAGCAGTGTGTATATCTCGCTGGGAAATGATGACTTCTGAAGGCTCGACAAGGGAACTCTCCTCAGTGTACGTAGCCAACATCTCATCATTTCTCACCCTCTCGCTAACTGGAATCACATGTCACATTTTTAAAGAAACATTTTAAATTTATTGACAACAGTATTCCAGTCTATCACTCCATCCCCCTATCTTGCGAGGTGGCAGGGCAGGAAAGGTTCCAAAAACCCTATCAACATCACCTCATAACTCCCTTCCCTTCCCCCACATTTCTCTTTCGACTTCTGACTGTTTTCTTATTATTTCACCATTATCTATTGTCTTTATTAATTAATGTTTTTTTTTTATCTTCTATGTGATACAACATGAGGAGGCACCTCACCTCCGGATTTAAAATAGCACCATTTTAGAATGGATATCTCATAAATAACAAATAAACACAACAGGTAACCTTAAAATACCAAAGGTAGTAAAAGGTAATACCCAACATGAATTACTTTTCTTTTTCACAGTAATGCACTTATTAATTCACAAAACTTTTCTGTTTTTAGAGGGATCGGAAAAAAAAAAAAATGAACAAAACCAACAAATTGGATACAGGTAACAACTGTTAAGATAGTTTACTTAATATTCTTACTCTGCCATCGTAAGTAGGTTAACAATAAATCATATTAAAAAAAAACTAATGATTACAACAAACAGATATACAATACATGCTATAAAAAATAAGAAGAAAAATTTAAAACAATTATAAATGATTTTACATAATTTAGCGAACCAATCTTCTTTATTGTAAGACTTTACTTAGAAAATGAAAATTTCGGGTCAAACGAAAATTACAAAGAAAAATCTATACACATTTCACTTCACTATTCACAATTTGCTATGAAATACATGAATATTATAATATTCACCTAAAGGTTAACTTCATAAGTTCATTTCTTCATAATAAGGGTTATTTTTTTTTTAAGGATTGGTTAGGGAAAAACGATTATAAATTGAAGCAAAAAGGATTTTCCTTGTAGTTTTTCAAAAAGCTTAAAAAATTATAAAATAGAAGTTTAAAACTTATATAAAACAACTTATAACTCAACTTTCATTCCATTGAAAGAAAAGGATACAGAATATGTTATTTGGTTTAGGTCAATATTTTTTCCTTCACCAAATTAAATAAACTTAATCGAATCCAATAGCAACTAATAAATATAGAATAAGCCTACTATAAAACTAAATAATTTTGTTTTTGATACATTTAAAAAAAACGCTATAGATAAAACCTTCCAATCCATTAGGTAATTAGGGACATAAACCTTAAACACGTTTTATGTTTTTCAAGAGCAGAAAAAAATACCTATAATATTTTGTTACAGATCAACCAGGTAACTGGAAGATAGAAAACAATTCGTAAAACAAAATTAATCAATTTCAATTATTTAAGTTAGTTCAGGTTTTAGATGCTACTAACTCAAAGGAATCGTGTTCGAATCTAGCAGTGGCAGATAATTATTTTATGTTTCACTGTAGCCGTGAATTTAAGATTTAATTTTTTTATTTTATTTTACATCTTTAAATCATATAATTCATCAGCAGCTCTAGAGAATACATTTCTTTAATTAATGTATTTAGATTTTCGATGCCTCAAGCTGTATATGAACATTAGTGACCTTTTATTAGTTAAGTTTTAATTTATTTTTCATGACATTTAAGTTTCATAAGTAAAATATTGAAGACCGGAATTATATTATAAAGCCTTTTCACATTTATTTTTCCATTGTATTTTTAAATAAATAAATCTACTTTTAGACCCATTATTCATAAAACTGCGTATTCATAGTAACAATATAAAAATGCAAAGTAATAAAATGCTAAATATTTTAACTATAAATAAATAATAATATAATTAGATATATACCTCTTGGGGATGGTGCAGGAGGCTGAGGGGACTCAGGCTGAGGTGTACTGGTCAGGACAGGGCTTCCCTGCTGAGTTATTAAATCACTCTCTCCAACATCTTCAATCCTAAATAGGAACAAAATAAAGTTTGTTGAACGTATGTAAATTAGACTTGATAGAGCAAGGAGGAAAATTGGGAAGAAATTTTATAACAATTTTAATGAAGATTTTTTTATAAGCTTAGAAAACAACGATAATATAAAAGATAACTCAAGTATATGAAAATAAGAAAGACAATTTAAGGAAATAAGTTTACAGATTTTCACAAATCTGAAAGCTTTTAAAGCGTATTCAACTGTTAATACGTACTCTTTGCTTTTATCAGCGATATCACTGGGTTCTTCCGTAGAGCTTACATCTACTCTCTTGTTTTTCCCTTCTTTTGTTTTGTATGCCTCAGCTGCATCAGATATTTGTTTGAACCACCTAGAACAATTTAAAACAAATATAGTAGATATTTAATCAGAATAATAACACTAATACACAATATCAGACTAGTAAAAATGTAATTTTGTTCATTATTAAAAATGGAAATTATGGAAAAAATAACTCATTTGTTAACTGAAATCATAACATGCACAACCTTTTAAGTAGCAATATTTTGTTCATGATTAAAATATAACATCTTTAAACCTTCTTTAACATGACAAATAGTAAAGGATCTAAAGAAACTAAATTCTTTTATAATATAGAGGATAAAATTGAAATATTTTAATATACTTAGCCAATATAAGATCCAGGAGATTTAATAAAACAATTTTTTAAAATGGCTCTAGAAATTCAGTATTATAGGAATATCCATCAATCTAATAAGAATAACAACTTTCTTATCACTTAAAAAAAAGAATCTGTTCCCATAATTGTAACGTATGGTCTACTGCCAAAATTACAATCATTCATGGAGAGGGGAGGAAAAAATATAAACTTTTCTGAACATTTTGAGCGGATTTTCTAACTTTCTGGTGGACTCTCTTGTATAATTTACCTCTTTAAATAATATTAACAAGCCCTTTCCAGTAAAATGTTTTAACAGGGTTGGGAGTTTAAAAGTAGCTTCTCGAATCTTAAATTTCTCAATTTTTTTGTTTCCAATTTATAGAGCAGATGGGGTGACGTCCCTATCTCTTCCATTAAAGTTTCATACTTTGAAGATATACATATCGATAACCACACTATTTCATGTCAAATACTCCTACAAATTACAATTACTTCCCATTCCAGATTAATTTTTTCATTACAAAGCTTCACCTTAGGGGGATATAAAGATATTACTGAGTAATATATGTAAATAAATACACTGTGCATATACGTATATAATATTAGTAAAGCTTTTGGAAAGTTTAACAGTCTTGGTCTTTATTTTTCACCAAGATTAAAAAAGGAAATTTAAATGTATTCAAAAATGTGAAGGTCATAAACCAGTATGGAATAGAAGTGAATTCACCACCAAACCTGTTCTTTGTGATTTATGGAAATTGATTTCCTTTTTGGCAAGGACAGGATTCTCCACACTGTTCAATGTCACTACATTTCCACTGTAAGCGGTGCTTGTAATATTTAAAATATAAAAATAAAATTTCTGCCCTAAAAACATGAAATTTTTAAAAACTCTGTAGGGGAGATGCAGAAATTGATTGAGGCCACATCGCTGGCCTATGGGCAGGACCTGTCAAGAAAATTATCGTCATTGGAGCTAGTTCTCGAGCGAATGCAAAAATAAAATATACTTTTAAATAATGCTAGTGTAATATTTTTTTTTTCTCCAGGAGGTTTAATTTATCATGAGTTGGCAACTCAATATCAAGCATCTGGTACAAATCATATTTGTAATTATAGCTCATAATCTAAAAGTATAATTAGCTTTGAACTCTCAAATCACGTTATGCAATTCCGCACTCTTTGAGCCTTATAAGAATTGAAAGAGATAGGGAAATAATACAAAATTGATGAGATGGGACAGAGAATACTGAACTAAGTTGTAAGGACTACGAAAATATCTGAGAAGAAATTTATTAAAATGCTTATGACAGTAAATTATCACAATATATGTTAACGGACCCTCTCATGGTCAAAGACTCAAGAGGACGAACTATCAATAAGGATTTATACAAGTATTCTTGTAATGGTTGAATGTGTTGTAAAAGAAAAAAAAAATACAAATTAAACACTGAAATGTACTCAATATTTAATAATTTTATTTTATTTTTATGTTATATTTTGAGAATGTGAATTTCGCTAGCGGCATTTCTGGCATGCACTTCGGCACATAGTCTGTGAACCACTTCTCTATTTAGTAATCACAGCCTATCCGACACTTCCTATATAACTTAATGATTTCACAAGACAATTAAAATTTTAATGTTTTTTTAATTTATGACAAAAAAATAAACATTAAAATAAAATACCCTCCTCATACGACAAATCTGCAACAGAAACTTATACCATACGCTCAACTAGAAGAATCCAAATATAACTGCATATATTCACGAAGTCAGTTTGTAAGTACGCAATTCAAATTTCCAGTACTGTTGAAAAAATAATTGAATGATGTTAAGGCTTTGGAATAGGAAGAATGGGTAGTTTTAAATTTATCATACACGGGTTTTGGATAATTTTAAACCTAACATTGCCAAAATAATGTAGCCCACAGGTACAGAACCTGCACCACTCTATGGGAGTGGATCTAATGCGATACAGTTAGCATTGATTTGCTCCGGAGAACCATAAGCTCTTCACAACCATTCTTATAATTGGCAGAACTACTCAAAAGATTTTTTTTTTTTTTTTAGAACGCATCGGAAAGCGGATAGTCCGATAAAGGCGATTCACTATAAGATAAAAGAAGACGAACCGGTTTCCGCTCAGGTGGTCAATAGTGGAACGATGTTCTGGCCTGCTCAGTCACCTGATTTAAAGCACCTACATTTCTTCCATAGCCTTTATCTACGGGACTGCTTTGGTTCATCCCCAAGGGGTAAGCTTCCAGAGCCCAAAGAAATATTCGCGAAAATACGGCAAGGTATCAGAAGAGTGGATTGATTCGTGACGAAAAATACAAATAGAAATAAATTTATAAAGATGCATCAAATTATTTTTTCTTGTTTGCATCCAAAATTCTAAAGAGAATAATATTTAAAAAAAAAAAAAGGAATGCAGTGAGGAATAATGCCAGAAAAATATATTTTCTTAAAGATTATTTTTATGTTCCAGAGACTGTCAATTACAAAAATACCGAGAATATTATAAAGAGATTACTCAGAAGCTGCATCATTTTAATTTAATTACAAATGACGAACGTCGATAATATAAAAAATAAGATAATAATATAAGACCAACTCCGAATAACGGTTAAGATTTATTTCATGCGGTGGACACGTTCAATGTCCATAAATGTCCATCTTACTATTCCGAACAGTCGTTAATGTAATAACCCAACCTAGTTAAGACAAAAGAAAAAAAAAACGAGGAATTTATTTAATTTTTCTGCTTCAGTTGTAATAAAGGATTGAAGTAGGGTATCAGACACAATAATAAAAAAAAAAATAAGATAAAATTTTTATCCTTGAAAGAATTGACAAAATTAAAAATCTGAAATGAAAGTTTAAAATTAATACAAAATGAAACTCAAACCCAATAATCCCCAAGCATTACCTAATGCAATTTATATGGTAGGGATGCGTGAAAATTTGTTAAAGAGCTCGTTGGATCATTAATAATTAACGACAATGGCCATTGCAACACTGAGCCAAGAACAAACGAAGCGTGGACCAATATAGTACTTAATGTACCCATTCCATTGCAAGAACAATTGTAAAAATATTTAATCCTTTCAGCACCGAACAATATCTCGTAACGCAGCGAAGGCATGTTTTGTAATCACAAAATAAATTTATAAAACCTTATAAATGATATAATTATCACAGAACAACTGAAAATGTTGTTAAAATCATTACATAGTGTTAATTATTCACTAATCAGGACACAAAAAAAATTAAAAAGTTTTTTTTCGGAATTAGGTATTATACATAACCGAAAAAAAAACAACTGAAAATTGGTGGATGGTAGTGTCAAGTTTTGAAGATCGTCATGGGTAGACCAGGGTAGTTAGGGAGCCTAATATGAATAATGTTGGCCAATAGCTTCCAAAAGTCAAAGCGGTCGGGCAGGCGGATGTTTTTATTTGACTTTTGTAAAAACGTAAACAATCAAATTTTAAAGATATTTAATTTTCTTTGTCTAAGGGAGTGGGTAGCTCATTGGTAAGGCACTTTGCTAGGACCCGGGTTCAAATTCAGTTGTGACAGATAATTTTCTGTTTCACTCTAGCCGAGAGTCAGTCCTCTGGGTTCGGGAGCCCTCCAGAGCCCAACCAGCCTCATAAAGTGAATACCCTTAATTGGGTAAAATTCTGGCGACAAGTGCGATTTTGACCAAATCACCCCCTTCCACAACCGTTGGTCTAGTAACAATACTTCCTTACAAAGTAGTACACTCTAACCATTTATGGGTTGTAGCGGTACAACAAATTTTAATTATTGCGTAATATATTATTTCGTATCGGAGAGCTAAGAAAACAAACGAATTGGTCAGACATTCTTCACATAAGTATTACACTATCGATAAAAACTAAAAGATTAAAGTACCAAAAGAATGATTCGAGTTCTTTTTCATTCACAAATCTGGCTATTTATTATTGCTAATCTTGACTTTTCATAATAGATAAGCCTGATAATAAAATCAACAAATATATAAATATTAAATTAATTAAAGATGCAAAGAGAAGATAAAAGGAGGGTGAAGGAATGTAGGGCAGCCATCCTCCTATTTTTGTTTCCTTAATTACTACGGCTGAACCTGACCCCGATCTTGCCGAACCTTCCCCCCACCCAGTTTCTAGGCCTCAGAGCACGCCTTCGTTTGTATAATAGCACCACTCTGAGCATTAGAAAGAGTAAACAACAGAGCAATACATTCAGAAAAAAAAAAAATTAACTGATCTATAAATGGAATATATAGTAAGTAGGATTGTAAGGAAGTATTATGATTGTGCAAAATTTTGAATTCGAGTTTTTGACGGAAATACACGCGTTTTGAGTTGTGAGGTCCCCCGAGTAAAAATGACCAAAATGGTGTATTTGTGTACACGCCTAAGTTTGAATACACTCCTATCTTAAACATGAAAAATCGTACATAAAACAAGTTGCATAATTATGGCGGGTATATGCCAACTTATTCAACAAAATCGACTGACCACAAATGCCACTTAACGATTTTAATCAAACTCGGCATATAAATTTACAATTAAATGGTCTTTGATTGAGTTAGCTCAGATCCTAATTGAAATAGTCTTAAATGGTTTAACTGCCTAGTTGAAAAAAAAAATTGCTCTTGAGTGTCTACCTTTATTTTTTCTTATTTGAAATACCAATAATTCACATTCACTTACATTTTTATTAGTAATTAAAAATGAATAAATATAAATTATGAAAGAATTTGATGGTTTATATAAGGAGATAAAAAGAAATATATCCTTTCTAGGTTGAAAACACATTTCTGGAAATAAGAGTAGTGATATAGATGTATTATACATCGTTGGAAAGCCAGTGATTTCCAAAAAACGCATAAATAAAAAGGGTGCTATAACGATTTTTAACCTGCCGTGCGCACGCGCATCCAGTTTCCCATTTCGCCAGTCCGTTAACGTTTTCTTGCCACTATAGTTTAATAGTATGAGGAAAGACCTCAGGAAATCTAAGGAGGAAGGAAGGACCTCAAGAAATCTAAAAGAAAGGGGTCGAGAGAAGGTGGTATAGGCTCGCGGGAATGATTTAGGTCACAAAAGGTATTATTACTAAGGCTTAATAGGTCAAAAAAGGTCGGGTGGTTCTGATGTTAGGCTGCGCTGTCGTCCACTACACAGTACCTCATGTTTATCGTATCATGACATATTTCCACATTTCTTCAATATTTTTACTTGTTATCTTTCTTAATTCATTACAAAAATTAAAAGAAGATACTTAGGAATGTTTTTTTAATAATTACTTCAAAAATCTTTAGAATTATCACAGACTAATCAATGGAATATTTTGTTTAAGGAAAGGTTCAACTTTATAATATAGATCTCCAGTGATTTGTCCTACCAATATGTTTTTTTATATTAACACAAACATCCGATTTTTTTTAATAGATAATTATTATTTTTATCTATATATAATTATTTTTAATAGATGTTAATACATCAAAAATTCAAAGAACTCCTCCGTCTTCAGGGTTCTCTTTAGTTTTAAATAATGTAACAATAAAACTAAAACTAATTGGATATACATTTATAAAATATAGCTAATTCAAAATTAGCATATGTTACCTCGTATAAACAAATTTTTCTATATCATGGATAGAAGAGGCTTTTTATTTTTTTATTTTAAGAAGTAAAATTGTAACGATTGGACGCAGGGAACTGTTCGTATCTGCGAAATAGAAAAACAAAATTGTACAAGATAATATAAACTAATTTTTAATCAACGGTATTTTAAAAATATGTGTTCAATTATTTGTTATCGTTACATTGTTCAAAATTGTATAGTTCTGAAGACGGAAGAGTGCTCCGAAACGTCGGTGTATTTTATGTGTTAAAAAACAAAGAAAAAAACTCTGAACTTTATTATGTTAATATAAACATAAATCCTATGGAAAGTACGAATAACTTAAGATTTTTATTATAGTATTTGGTAGGTTCGTATAGAATTCATTCGACTGTGTGTGTGTTTTGGCGGAAATTATCCTTTGAGAAAAAAAAAAAATGGTATGAAAACTACGAAACTGGAAATAAAATATTTAAAAAAAATGAATAAAATAAAAAAATGATACTATATTTCAAATTCATTGATTGTTTTTTTTTCTTTTTATGTAGAATCTGACCCTGAGATAAAACATTTGAACTATGAGTTCAAAAGGAAGTTATGTCACAAATAACGATCAAGGGATTGCTTTGACCAACAACGAATCTGATCCATTGCGAGTCGATGAGAGAAAATTAACGAAAGAACATTTACAAAGCAAGTTCTAAATAGCTAAATGACTAGAACGTTAAAAAATGCCTTAACGAAAGGAATGCCAATACAGAAAGAACTTCAATAAAAAAAATTAGGGATTGAACGAACTCCAAGCTTCTATTACTTGGAGGAAATAAAGGAGGATTAAGTTAAAAGGAAGAAAGGATATTGAAGAGGCTACAATCATTAAATGCTCTTAAAGGTCTCAGAGTCAATGCCGATAGGAACAGACCATTTTGATAAAAAGTTTTATACAGGGAACGAACTCGGAGTGATTTATTTTCTGTCCATTTTAAGAACAATTATTATACCCCGGCAGCCCCTAACAGAAAAGGTGACATTTCAAACTAAAGTTTGGGCATATAAAATATATAATAATTTGCACATAATATAAAATCATATAATATAAAATCATCATATCGCCGCTTTGAATAGTGGTATATCTGACAAAGTAGTCAACGGTACTACCTTTGGAATACGTCTAATTCAATATAAAATCTGAACTTTCTTATCAGATGTTTCAATATTCAGGCATGTTATGAATTTATTTTGACAAATATAAACAATATACACGAGCTTGAAATTTAGCCCTGCTACATCAAGAAAAACTTCAACATCAAGATTTAACGAACGAGAAATTATCATTATTTGATTGAATTTTGGCAAATATTTTGGAAACGGTTACTCCTAAGAAAAATATCATTAATAAACTACTATAAACTAATACAAAGAGAATTTAATTGCCTTCATTTTAGTTACTGATGTCTGTATGTCAAATAATTCCTGAGATATGAAACTTTTCTCAGGATTACTCATTTTTGAAAAATGTCAAAATCTGGCAAACATATATTTTCATACTTCACAGGATTGAAAGAATCCCTGGTATGAATCAAATTTAATTAACGTAATTGATAATTATATTATACCTAAGAAACTATTAGATACCCAGACATCTGCCAGAGATCAAAATAAAAGTAGTTTTATAGAAGTTATAATGATGTGTGTAGTAATAGCAGTTTCCATGATATTTGCCAAAATAAGTCACAAAAACTGTATCCCGGGTACGGGGAGAACGTATACAGTTGTATAATAGTTCACATTTTAGCAAATTTAATCTACTTTAAAAACCGTCCGTCGTTTCTCGAACTATATTGTTTTAACCCGGGCGCCATTTTTTATTCAGGCGGATTAAAATAGCAGAAGTCCGTTTTTGATTCCAGACCCGTGGACATAGTCTTTCGTATGAAATAAGTCTCCTTTTTTACCAGGGACTCTCGGACTATTATTAAAAAGCTTTGGAAAGTTGACATATTGGACTAGGCGAGATGATTGGCAGCCGAAGTAGAGAGAAGAATGCGAGAATCCTGGACGGTCCTTGACCGTAGCGGACGGTGGAGCCACCTTCACTCTCAGTCGGGACCGGGACCAGTTCCTTCAAATACCCAACAGCCTTTTAAATTTCTCTAAAATCCTGGGAGACAGGACGAGGTCAGCTGTTGGGTGAGAATGCTAAGTGCATCGATTAGCAAAGGAACCGGCGATTGCATGCCACCGGCCAGTTCTCATTCCACATTAAATACATCAAAAAAACAATATGGCAGGTGAAGTTTGCAAATAGGTAGAAAATAAGTAAAAGAATAAGTTATTATTGTTATCGCTGTGAATATTTTTCTTAAACAAGAATATAAAAAGTTGCAACTTGCGACGTCACTATTATTGCAAAACTTCATTTAACAATTTATAAATAAATAATTTTTTTTTTTCTGTAGAAGGAAAAGTTTATTCAACCACCATGGATCGTTGGTAGAACTGATTATGTACGGGTTCTTAATTTCTTATTTTTTTCAACAAAATGATAATGAATTAGTGAAGTTTGCGTTGGCTAATTTAATTTTTTTTTTTTATAATATATAAAAAATTTTATTACTTTTATTATTTTAATAATATATTCAATTATTAGTATTATCATTTTATTTAAATAATGATATATATTTTTTTAGGGGTAGAGGAATAGTCTATTCGACCATTTTGGACCGTTGATGGAATCAATGATTATCCACGAGTTCTTAATTTTTTTTCTTCTTCAAATAAATGATAAACCAATCCCTGAGCTTTATGTAGTCTATGTTTATTTTCTTTTAATAGTTTAGTTTTAAAGAGTTTTTAATTTAAGTTAAAAGAGAAAAAATGAAATTGTAAAATTTCAATCAATCTATAAAATTAAATAAACAAAGCTTATTACTATTTATTATTTTTTGTAACTGGGCACACTAAAAAAATTTTGTAGTGATTTTATACTTCTAACTTTTTTTTACAGTTACGTAAGAGAAATTATATTCTGATACCATTAATATTTTAACAAAAATCAATATAATTAAAAATATAAATTAATTTTTTTCTTTTATTGTATAAGAAATATAATGGAAATTTAAGCCGTTGTGAGCAAAAGTCGCATTCTCATCACAATTCATTTACATAAAAAAAATGGTCCATGAAGCGTGGATTAACTTCAAATGATCTTAAATTGTTGAATATGCTTATGACTGACTAGATTAAACAGTAAAAACTGTCGTTCATTACTACAAACATTTAAAGCGTTGAATATCAATTAACTGCAGTTCTCACATGAGCCAATTTTACTCTCAACGGCTCATTTCTCAAATTTGCGGAAAGATAATATTCGGTTTAAAAAATCAAATAAATAGAGAAAAAATAAGCAATAGGATTATTTTAATAAAATTAAAAATATGTAAATAAGACATCATTCTATAGGACCGTCTCAACTAGCGGTTAGGTATCAAATTTAAGAATTTCAACGAGCACTCTCTAGAATACGTCGATTTTTTTTTTAACTATATAAAGATTTTTCGGACATACAAGGTATCATAACTTAAGCGATGTTATGTTTTATTAAAATCGCGAAATCCTTTAATTTTTCAAAGTGATTTTATTAGTTCAAATAATTTCGCGAATATTAAATTTATTTATATTGTCTTAATATATACATTTTGAATGAACTCTACTATAACTTGCTGTAAACAATTGAACTATTTTATAGTAAAAACAAATATGCAGTAGTAACATTTAGAAAGATTAAAAGAAACATGTAATTTTCTAAAATATAAGAAAGAAAAACCTTCCAGAGAACCTCAACATACCTGAGTGACGGGTTTACATTAAATTTATAAGGCTGTTGCATATGAAAAACCCGAACCAGATGATGGTCTCAAATCAGAAAAGCTAATGAGGTTTTGACCAGAATGAATTTTAGTACACGGCAGAGATGAGAGAGCGGGTTCTACTATTTACATGAGATTAGCATCAAATTTACATTGCGCCTTAACTCTACCCATAATATTAAGCTTTTCAATGTTCTCCATGTCTTCCTCTTTCAAGTTTCTCGTAACTACTCAATTAAGAACAGGAATAACTCAAACGCCTATAAATGTTTAAAAATATTTTGACACGTATCGATAAAGATTTGATCTGAAAAAAAAAATCTTTAAAAATACTCCTCTAATCACAAGTAGTGATAATTCATATATAACTTCTATAAAGGAAGACCACTGAATAACCGTACTCAACTGATTCACGTGGGAGCACGATTCACTAGGTGTCGGTCAATTCTTTATTCAGGAGGGTCCAAGAAGTGGGAGTGAATATTTGTTTTATTAAGGAATACCACTTGGCACAAAGTTGTTTTATTTTTAATTTTAAAAAAATATTGAATACTCGAATTCAAAATAAAGCACAGAAAACAAGAACAGCAAGCAAATAAGTGACCGTGACCTTTAAGAAAAGGAGTGTGCATTCTGTGAATATGATCAAAGCAAGCAAAAGGGTATTTTTTATTTATAGTGAAATATAAATTTTAACCTAAATCAATTGGAGGGTTTGTTTTACTTTCGGACAATCAACGAGGAATGAAACCGATTGTAGAATATCTCTACTTTTTCATTTTTATGTATTAAATAAATTAAATTAAAATCTGTGCCGCTACAACCCATGAACTCCTATACTTTGTAAAGAAGTACTGTTACTAGATCAATGGTTGTGCAAGGAGATGACTTGGTCAGAATCACGCTCGACCAACGGATGTTTACCCAAATAAGAAGGCTGAGTGGACCCCAGGAAGGCTCCAGAACCCACAGGGTCGACAACAGGGGGGCTACAGTGTAACAGAAAACAATACTCTGCACAGCCAGTTTCGAACCCTGGTCCTTGGAGTTAGTAGCATCGCGCCTTACCGCGGTGCCACCGCGCTTGCTATATTTATGTATTAAACTTTAAATATATATTTGTTTAAAATTAAAAAAAAAATTGGGGAAAAAAGTCAAAACAAGGTTTGGTCCAAAAAAAATTTTTTTTGCCCCCGAAAAACCTGAAGGTTGGGAATGGTTTTTTTTCAAAAAAATTCCTCAAAAATAAAAAAAAAAAAAAAGGAAAAAAAACAAACGAAAAAAAACAAAAAAACCAATCCGCAAAAAAAAACCAAACGTCCAACAACAAATCCAAAAGAACAAGGTCCAAAATGAACCCTTAAAAATTAGTTATTGTTATTTATAACGAATGATTCACTTTATATACTTGTTTTACTTTTAAAATGTTAAGCCAGACTAATTAAATTAAAAAAATAAATAAATAACCACTTAAAGTTCGAGCATGTGAAATACAAATTTACAGTATTGTGAAACTGACTGAAATGAATCGACTACAATTTTTCCGTTTCAAACCACTTTGACTTGTTAATAACACATTACATATTAACTTATGAATTCCAACAGTCGCTGAACACATACGAACTTACTAGAAACGTTTCATGAAAACCTACTCACACAAAAAAGGAGCCTAAAAAAAAAAACATGGATGAGGGACCCAAGAAAGGAATAAAATCAGAGAAGAGTTACCGCTGGGAACTGTTCTTCAAGCATCGCAGAACATTTGTTAATTAATATAACACCAGGTAATTTGCTGATTGTACATTTCTCGTTAGTCAGGTGCCTACATAAATATGAAAAGGAAAACAAAAAAAAACTTCGATGGTGTTAAACGCAAGAGAAGTTAATAAGATAATGAAAACTGACAAAATTTATTGCAATTTTTTACTTGTTAATTTAAATATTAATTATCTTTAATGGTTAGCTTTCACTGAACGAGATAAAAAAAAAAGAAATTATCTATTTATTTTAATGAAGAATAATTATATCATAAGTAGTGTTCAAACACAGCCATTAGGATATAAATCCTATAAAGCTGAAGTTGATTAGATGAGGAATAATAGACTTCCTTCAATGGGATGCAATGCCGAAGAGTGACCGCCATTGAGGAGAGGAACAAGATAGGAGACGATATTATGGACCCGCCATTGACAATTCAGATCAACCCCCAGATTGGAAGGTACCCCGATAACGAACCCTCACCGACCCATCCATCTCAAATCCACCATTCTTGTTTCGCCTATTTATTTTTAGTTATAATAAGTAGAGGAGGAGATGTAAACCCATGCGTGAGAGAGCCCTTCATAACCCTTCATCTTCCCCAATTATTTAAATTCTCGTAACTCGATTTGACAATAAAAAAATTATTTACCTTAGACGGTAATTTTTTTACGGTGAAAACCTCACATAAATTCACTTGGTTTATAAACAGCACCTTATTCTTTGAAGGGACCTTAATCACCGTTACTAATAAATCTGTTTTTTGCGTGTTTCAAAAACTCACAGTAATTATGCTATCGATGTTCCGTGCTACCAATAAAGATCTGACCAACCGCATGTGAAAGCTAAAACGAATCTAACAGCAGCAAAAATGTCAACTTGTCGTAAAAATAAAATATAATAATATCTCTAAAAACTTAAGTTATTTTAGGGGTTATAAACAAGTCTACGATAACAGGGAGCCATAATGGTTTCTGACTGACGGTGAATGGTAATTAAGAAAATAATTACAGATATCGTAGTAAGTGATTTATTTTAAACAATATCTGAATGGAATTTTACTTACATAAATAGCTAAACTTTTTTTTCTTCAAATAATTTAAATAGTGCCTAGCGACCATTGCTAAGCCCAGGTAATTCTGGTTAGATTCCATTGAAGTCACGTGTCCGGGACAAAACAGCGAAACAGTTATAATCACGCGAAAGCCATTATCTAACAGGATATGGTCAAGCGTTATTCTTGCAGAATTGGATAAAAACGAACAAGACACGTTATAAACATAGTGGGGTACCAAATGATATTCTATAAGGGACACAAGGATATGACTTAGTTATTCAAATAGTTGGTTTATAAACATCAAAATCGGAAGGCTTGCTTAAGAAAAATAGGAACAAAAAGGAGTCACATATCCAGCTGACAGAGAAAAATTTAATATAACAATACTCCAACTGACGACTTTTCTACCAGAAGACATGACTCTGTTCAGGCTCTTCAACAAGAACAAACAAGACAGATTCAGTTACAAAAACAAACCGACAGTGGTAAAGTATCAAATTTTTTTTTTCTAGTTACTAACCTATTCTATCCATGGTGGGGAAGAGGGGGTCAAATTTTCACTTCGTGGTATAGCTATAGAAATAAACGTCGATTCCCCGGCCGGATTCGAATCGACACCGCGCGACTGCATAACTCAACTACAAACGGCTCCCACATATCAGCTACTTATAATACTTAAGGAATAACTGGCTATAAAACTAAAAATATATGGAAACCATTTTGAATAATAAACTTTTTACTATCGTATTTTTCAAACATTTTAACATAAGAATCTATATATAGAAATTAAGTTACACATACTTGAAGATACAGAGAAAATTGAAGATATTTTTACTGGAATGAATAGTCTTTTTTCGAGAACACCAGTTTTTGCAAATCCACGATATAATTATTATTCCATCAAATTTTTATTGTAGATAATCACTAGCAAAAGCCACAATTTATGCCCCGAAAAGTTCATACGACTATTATGAGTCCTTTAATTATCATACTCGCAATTTTAATGTAAAGTTATAGTTATTTTTTAATGAAATTTTAATTTTAGATAGGTGAGGAAGTTCATGCGACAATTATGAGAGTCCTTCAATTAAATGGCCATATTACGCAGTTTGAATTTCTTTTTTTGGAAAACTGTTGACCTCTTTCAATGGTTTAATAATTGAATTGAATATTTTTTTTAATCTTTCTGTTCAAGAAAAAAAATATATTCATCTTTTAAAGGTTGAAAAAATTTAGTCGGGTCCTTTATAAATACTTTTTTTGCCATGTTACTAAATATCTAATTTGAGTAAATTATATAAAATTGCTTTCAATCATCAAATTATTTACAGTTATAATTATTTTTTGGCTATTGCACTTGGACTATTATTAACAAGAGTATTACTGACAAGACGTGTAAATAACTTAACCTCTTCTAAGCTTGAGATCAAAGGAAGCAAACTATACATACTAAGAGAACTAAACAAAGGTCAAAGGGCGTTTAGAAGTAATTTGGGTTTCCTAACTGAACTTGCATTCCCTTTCACCAATGGAACCGTTTGTTATCTGCAATACCTCAGGGGATAGTTGCCGGATCAAGGTGTAGTCATATAAATTGACAAGATTCCTTTAATTGGTCATTAAGTAGTCTCAATTGTCACTGGTATATTCTGTAGGATTATACATTAAAGGCCAAAAGAGGTAGCTCCATATGGGAACAGCGCCACCGATAATAATATTAAAA
>NW_027113424.1:1081638-1083068 GCF_000696795.3 Halyomorpha halys
TTTACTATATAGTTTATAAACTAATCTTATTTTGCAATTTATTAATTATCTCATTATTGTGCAAATTGAATCGGTACAAATGCGTTGAATTTTTTATTATCTGTAATAATTAGTTTAATGGGATTAATTACTCATCAGGGCCAGATTAATTGCAACTCATCCAGGCCCACCAGGTAAAGGGAATCTTGGAGCCACAGAAAGTAATCAGTGCGTCAGTGCGTGAAGTTAGTTTGAAATACGTTCTGAAATCACATTGAACAATACTGTGGGAGGTAGCATCAGAACAGTTTGTGTCTAGTAGTGTAGTTGGGTTATATTTTAGATAAAAAAGAAGTATGTATCTCATTAGGTTAATTTCCGACGGAAACTCCCCTCTCCCTCAATTCCATGGAGTACTGGAGCTCAATGCGTAAAATCTCTTAGATCCAGTTGCAAATAATTTTAAAAATTAGTTTCTATCATACTTAACACGAAAACACACTTCTGGCGATTCTAAAACTCTTATTGTTTAGATGACTAATTTATTACAGCATCGAATTAAATAGGTTTTATATAATCGTTTCACTTTCTTGGATATTGTTGTTTAAATAAAATTAATTTTATTCAATTTAGGTCTCAAAACAATCTTTATTTCTTTATTAGTACAACGTTTCGGCCATCCTCAACGACAATCTTAAATACAATTTCGCATCCACATCAATTTAAAAAAAACTTTATGCAAGCTATTCTACCCAGGTCAATTATTTCAGTCAAAATTATCCTATATTGTCAAATTCTTCACAGTCAATTTAAACTATTATACATATAAGATGGTCAGGGTTGCGGTCAAAAAAGAATAAATAGGGATTATCTCTCTAGGAAGTCTGGTGAGTCAATTCATTTAAAATTTTTTGAGGTTAATGACTTCCATTTTTGAATGAATTATTTATTAATTATTCATGACATTGTGCAACGTTTCGGGACCACTGTCCCATATTCAAGCAAAAACAAATTTAAATGAATAAATAGTTTTTAACTATTTGATGTCCGACGTTTCCGAACTATTTATATTTATTTTTTCACGACCTTTATTTAATCTCAACCCCATCTGTTAGAGTGTTTAAATTTTGTGTTCCCACATCAACTTTTCTGTTTTGTTTTTTTGTTTATATAGGTCTCCTGTACTTTTTAACTGTATATTTTAGGTAATTTTTATTTTTTTCCTTACGATTCTAAGAATTGTTTATTCTTATCATTGTTTATTTTCTATTAATACGATTTTATGCCTTCCTTTCTTTTATTTATATATAATTTTTTTATCACTTAATTTTTATATAACATGTATCCTACCTTAATATACCTAATTGTATCTTATTGTTGTAATGTACTTAGTTGTTTTTTGTATCTTTTTAGCCTTGATGAAGACCTGCAAAGTGGGGCGAAACGTCGGA
>NW_027113424.1:1083392-1106391 GCF_000696795.3 Halyomorpha halys
AATGTGGTGGTATGACCGTGTATTACGTACAATACTTCGGCTCCAGTACTGGTCTGTTGGATTAGGACCATACCACACCATGGCGCTCATTTGATGCGTAATTTAATGTTCTTTAATTTGCTTTATTCTAAAATTTCCACCTGGATCCATTGTTTAGGATTTATATGCGGAAGGAAAGATCTATTCGACAAAAAGTTTCCAATTCGCTACTTTATAAAATAAATAGGAGCTTAGTAACCGTTTTAGGAACACCAGAAATACTCATTGTTAGTGATTCTGGTATTTTCTGCTAATCTCACTTGCTATTATCTTTTATTTAAAAATAAAAATTACAGCATGAACAAATTCAGGTAAAATTCTTACCAAATTATTTCCCAAAATGAGAAACATCTAATAAAACAAAATTAGGAAATAATGTGTCAAAATGATACGGCATATTAGGTTATTATTGGAAAATAATCAGGGCAGAAGATTAAGAGGTCAATTCCAATAAAGAGAAACATCCAACTTTTTTTTCTTAATAGATTGATATCGAATAACGGTCCAATCTCTCCAACACAATCTGTGGATTCGACACCCAGCGGAAAATTATAATAATCTAAAAGAAGAAAGTTAATGAAATACTTAGAAAAAGCGGGTCGTTTAATATTTAAAATTTGAGAGAAATATCTTGGTTCTTATTTCGTTAAATAGTTCAAAGTTATATGTGGATAAGCACTTGGCAAGGATCCATGGGAAATCGGTTTAAACATTCATGTATTTGACCATCAACCTGATGTAGTAGTTTCATTTCTGAAAAAGAATTTCAGACAGATTCGATCTATTAAATACTTAATAATTTTTTAAAATGCATTTTAGACGAATCTATAATAATGAGGGAAAAAAACAACAATTGGTTTTGTAATTGAGGTATATTCCATCAAATGTCAATATATCCACTTTTGGAAAATTAAAAAAGAAAATCTGGTGGATGTGTATATCAGACAACGTTCACTTTGAAGCCTTGAAAGCCAAAATTTCAAGCATGAAATTTTTATTTTTCAGTTGCTATAAAAATTCGCATTTTAGGATTTTTCAGGGTGCGAATAACGAATATCGACTTTATCTCTGTCAAGAATAAAATAGTTAAAAATTCGGCATTTAAGCCCTATTCCAATGAAGATAAGGCCTAGTTGATATTGAAGATTATTTAATTGAATAGTGATATACGGTTAAGGCCGTTTTCGAGAAAATCGAAAAAAAATATGCAATAATCGATTCTATTAAGAGGCACTTCCGACCAGTCGAATTTTTGTAAAAATTATAGTAATATCCTTAAATATGCACTACTTCCTCTTAATATATATTTCGTATATATTAACTCAAAGTTAAAAAATATATAATTTTGTAATAAATGGAATAAGTTTTAAACATAGAATTTTAATTTATGTAAAAAAAAAAAACTTCACTCGTGAATGTATTGACTAACTTAATATTTCTGATATAGCACTCAGAATTGAATAGAAAACATGCCAAAAATCATAAGAACAGTAATAAAACTCAGAGTACAGATAATTGTACTTTATTTATTTATACAACCTTATAAAAGTCTGTTTAAACCAAAATCGTGATTAAGTTATGTACAAAAATAAATTATCAGCTCACCGCTAAAACTTATTGGATCCGCTGTCAAAAGACGTTATTTCCATACAGAAAAACTTAAAATATTAATAAATAACCTGTCTTAATTGATAACTAAGAATAGCACTAATACAACAACGTAAAAAAAAAAAAAAAATACCGAAAATATAAAATTAAATAAAACAAATAAGAATATAAATGAAGAAATTAAAAGATTAAATAATACGTTGATTAATTACTAACTATTTTAAACTGCCTGATAAAATTCAGTTTTAAGCAATGAGATGGAGAAGTGAAAGGAATTCCGAACGCTCTTAGGGCAATAAAGTATTGGCATGTGGTAGGAATTCGATCCCTTCAAGTATCTTGGATTATTTAAATGCGCGGCATTATATTCTCACCAAAGTTGCTTCAGTCTCCAAGATAATATGTACTACAAATACATAACAATTAGGTAACCATAACAAATAGCAAATGAAAATTTTTAAACATGAAGATTTAAAACAATGGTCCATTCAAGAATACTCACAAGGAAGGATCACAGCGCAGCATGAACTGTTTGGGGCTTGACATTGCATCATGAAAAAAACAAAAATCCAATGAAAAAACAAAACAAAAAAAAAATGAAAAAGAAAGAAAAACTACAGAGTCTGGCAACAGTCAAGTAAAAAGATCATATTCAATAAATGAATAAATAAATAAGAAACAAAAGAAACTAAAAGAAGATCAAATCTACTCGACAAGATAAAAAAGAAAAGAATTAGAATACAAAAGTTAAAAAAAAATTGAAAACAACAATTTGACTTTGAACCCGAGGAGGCAAATCAACAGTTCGAAAATTATAACATTTCGAAAAATAGATTTGGAAACATGCCAGGGGCATTCTCGGTGGCCTGCAAAATACCAACGTATTCCTTTCTGTAATTTCTGCTCATGCTAATTTTGGAACAAAAAGATAAACAGGAATTCTTACAAAAATAACAATATTTGTATATCGTTAAAACAAGTTAAGATTTTCAGGTAAATCATGTTTATAAGAATACATTAACAAACATGAAACAATCTTTATTGTTAACTAATTCCTAAAATAAGACTAAATAAGTTTGTTAAAAATAGCAAGCATAGTAAAAACAACAATCCAAGGAACTTCTAAAAGATGAATTGCTAAATCAATCATAGAATTTTTTTACTGGACAAATAAAAATGAAAGAACTAAGATAAAACAAATCGAGAAACTCCTGGACATTTATCAACATGAGAAAACAATAGCAAATGAAAAATTTTAACACGAAGTTACAAGGCAATGAATCTCGGATGATTGCCCGGTATTGTTCACGGCAAATAAAATATGTTGCTTTTGTTGTTTTATCACAGACTACTGGAGAAACAGTTTTATGATTAATTTATACATAAATAGAGAAATATATCATTATGGCTAAAACGTAGCGAGGAAAGAGAAGTAGACAACTACTGCCCTAACGTCCGAGAGTAAAAAATATTTTATTTCCCCTGTAATTATCCCTGGAACCATGATGATCTAAGGCTAACATACATTGTATGGTATTTAATAGAAATTCGAAACTTGTGAGAAGCGCCTGGAGGTGATCTTAGTAAAATAGATTAACAGCTTGGTCATCTACACAGGTTTTTAAAATAATTCAATATAACAAAAAAATATGTATATTATCCTGTTACAAAAAAAAAAAAAATAGTATTTAAAAGTATCTTGAGATATCAAAAACGGATAACACAACTTCATTCCTGCTTAGAATACAATAGTTTTAAAAAAACATAAGGTACTTATACCTCTTTCTAATTTCTCCTTTAGTTAATTATGAAATTATTTCATATTAATAAATTTTTCAATAATACTAACATTGAGAGATAGTTAATAATTTCAAATAAACAAAATTAAAATTAATTTCGATGAAGCTATCTCGAATGAGGTTCCCCTTTGTTATGAGGTGGAGATATGTGAGTCTGCCAAGTCCTCTTCTGAGACAAGTAATTGCAACTCCTACGTGAATGCTACGACTGGAGGAAGTCCAGGGCTTCACACTAACCTAGATTTTTTTAACATACTTGATGGACTCACTCCCACATCGACTGCCATCTTTTATCAAGTTTTCTTTTAGTGGTACTCAGAGCCTACTTGGCAGCTATGTCAGCCCAACTCTTTTCCTGAAATGCTTACATTACTGTGCCCGCAGTTGGACCGCTCCAACCATGTTGTATCCAGCATTTTTAGATATTTATGGGTCCCTATAGATCGAATACATCTTATTCTGTCCTTTTAAAATATGAAATTATCAATCCATTGCCAGTTTAGATATTCAATATGTAGAAACTCAGAGCGTATGTAATTAGCTTATAGTGAAACAGTGTAGCCATTACACAGATGTTGGAGTTTTTTCTCACGGATTGAGTGAGGTGGAACAGGAAGGAAGGTGTTATATTCTTTTTGCTAAATTTTGGACAGGTTTAGGTATATTTTTTTGCGATAAGTTGGCCCACGGAAGTGTATTTATTTCTGCTGTAATGGTGTTTGTTTTTTTTTTACAGTTAAAGATAACTTTTCTTCAAGGGGCAGAGTAACTTTGGCCTTTTGGTGGAATTTTCTAAAGTAATTAAGTTTAAAGATGTACCTTCGTACAGGATGTATAATTTTTAAATATACTCATGATAGATAGCTTACTCATTTTTGAGATACACTACTTATTTTTGTTGCTTTAATATTATAGAAGTAATCCTGATACTTTATTTAACTCGAGATGGGAGTTCGATTTTCGGTGATATGGACAAGATAAAGTTTGGCAAGAAGCTTAGGGCGACCAGAAACCTATACTAAGCTTCCGTAATCCAGCTTGTAGTAGCCTTTTAAATTTTAAGCTATGTTGATACGCACTCCTCTCCAATATATTCTACCGAGGATTTCATATATTCATTTCTGTCACGCATTGCTTAAGAGTTTTGTGGAAGGTAGTGTTACGTTGTTTTGACTAAAAAAAAGAGACAATTTTGGCAACCGAAAATTCAACATTTGACAAACGCCTCCAGACCGTTAATCGATTTTAGGCTTATTATAGGCTCCACGTAGTTTGTTGGGACAGATCATCAGATCAAATAATCCACGTATAACCTCATCTTTAGGACTTTGGATAGATTTCTTCCTAGTCCGTTAGTTACCAAATTAATCAAGGCTGTGCTGAGTACATGTTGTGGGACTACAGTCTCAGAATAACCTATAACATTTAGGAACTTGCATTGCATAAAAAGATGTGGTTACCCGAGAAACCTAATGAAATAAGTTCCCTTATAATACCGTAACAAAACCATAATTTGATAACTATCACTTTGGGGACTTCTTCTTATCAAGAGTTCTTCCCATTACATAAAGCAGCAAAACTTAGGTTCTTTAGTAATGTAATGCAAAGCTCCGACGATTAGGCTACAAGACATAGAAACGACATTGGTACCGAATTCAATTAAAAATGCAATATATAACCTGATTCAGCCCCTAGTTAGTATGTAAACAATTAATTCCTTTTTTTATCAGTTTTTAGGATGATTCAAGATTCATATTAGTTCCCTAAATATACTTATAAGATTGAACAATAAATTCTGACAAACATATATAATATAAAAACAACAGTAGGTTGTCACAGTCTGTCACATCAGTTCCAATGAAAGCCGTTCAAAAAATTTACAATGAAATATTAATAAGAGCATCAGAACCTCCATGGAATATTCTGGATCAATATTAGGCGGAAATTCATAGTGCACTGGGCTGTATAATTCCTCTTGCTTCCGGCAACGACTCCTTTGGGAAGACCTCCCTCCCATTTCTCGACGAATTAAGGGCTGTTTAAAAGTAACGAATGAAAATTATACGAAATATACGGTTAAACTAAAAGGGTCGATCCAGCCTAAAACTACAACGCCAAGTTTTTTGAAATATTATAAGGTCAACTTATAAAGTTAAAACACTATTCAGTAGCCATTTTAATTATAATTCCTAATTTCCAATGAAATATCATCCACTTATTTCAACTTTACGATTATTTTTAAATGGCAAAATATGTAAAATATTTACGCTCTTGCAGCATTTATGGAATAGAAAATAAATATTGAAATATTCTCGAAATCAATGCAATGTTTACATACATAATTTTTGAAGTAGAGAATTCATACGAGCAAACACAGTTTCCACCTCCATCCCTCTCAGTAATTCTGAGAAGATACTGGAAGACGTGAATCTATTACATTACAACACCAAGTTTTATTTTTCTTAAATTTCCCTAACTTGTGGGAGCCTCATGAATAACAGAACTGGATCGGCTAAGAGTCCAGAGTAGTTTCTCAACTAAACCTCACTCCAAGGATTTTTCGCGTTATACGCAGTTGGTCTACAATAAGTTCTACCAATTTTAAACTAGAGACTCCCACAATCGATTCTATTTCGAACCGATTGCTTACACTCTAGTAAAAATATTTAAATGTAAGGATGTAAATACACTGTGTATTGAGATCCGGTGATGAATCGTGTACGGGTTATAACGACTATCTTTACTTCTATCGTCTTTGGCTCTCTTCCAGGTGTATTTATCGATGTTTATAAAAAATGGAATGTAATATGCATATGAGAATAACTAATATAACAAAATTAAATATCTTAGTAATGACCAAAATAAAATTTCATGGCTCCACATTGCACATAAATGCAGGTTATAACTCTACAAAATATAACTTCCGTCATGTTTATAGACAAAGAAATATATTAAAAGTACCTAATATAAAAGAAATTTTTTAATCTGGAGAGGTGCCCACCATCATTATCCAACTTTGATTTGAAATTAATTCTAGTTCCTCAACAGAAGATTTATATTATTCACTGTGACCATATTTCCCCGTACTAATTTTCCAAATAAGCCTTCGAATTGACGAATTTACTACAACTTTAACAAAAATAATATTTCTCTTTTCAAAATTTTAACTTTTTTTTTTTGCAAAAGTATGACAGAAATATAAAAATATAATATTTAACTAAAATTTACGTTCTGTTCTCAGCCATTTATTAAATGCCGAATTGTAATTGAATCAGTATTTAAAATATTAAGAATGATTTTATGGAGTTGGTCATCCTTTAAACTTGAAGACTTAAATATATAAGTGAAATGAGAAAAATTATTTAATAACTTATTTAAAAGTCAACTGATTGAACGGAAAAACTGGGCATGTCTATCTGGTATTTGACCAAATATTTTATTAATACCTTGTTCGATATTGTTCATTACCTTCTACGACCTATGTTAAACATTATATTTTCTAAAATTAGTGGCCTCACAACGGTATATAATACGTCTATAATGCTACTATTATTTCTCGAAATGGTGTTTTCAACCTAGAAAAAATAGTTTGTCTTTTATCTCTTTAAGTTAATTGTCGAATCTTTTCATAGCTAATATTTATCTGTTTTTTACTATCAATAAAACTGTGAAACGAATAATTATTTAAAATAAAGATACTTAAGAGGAAGGTTCTTTAAATATACATTATCTAAGCCCTGTCAGACTATTTCAATGAGCATTGCTGATATTTGGGGAATTCTTGAACTTTAGCTTAACATGTTAAAGCGTGTTAAATGGAAAAAATCATGTTAAATGGAGAAATATTTCCTTCTTTTACTCATGATTTTGTGTTAAATGTAATATGTTTTACTATATTAAATGTTATAAGTATAGGATTGTGAGTAGCCCTATTTAAAGTCATGTTAAATACATAAGAGCTCCTATCGGATTTTTGGATCAACTTGTTTTATAACCTTTCCTTCCAAATGTTATTGTTTACTTTTAAGTTTTGATTAACGTAATTTATTACAACATGCCTAAAGTAAGTGAAAAGTCTGTATAAAGTTGTGTGAAAGTTTGCCAACTTAGTGCCTTGTTGATCTGGCTCATGAGGAAGAGAATCAAGATGAACTAATTGACAACTGTCATTATATTATTGCCATTCATTGCAATATTAGTTTTAAAAACATCCAAAACGATACTAGCACAATCAAAACACAAACCATGTGCAATTAAGTTAACACAAAAAAAAATAAATAAATAAATAAAATAACGGGCTCAGCAGGTCTGTTGCATGACTTCATTCTCCATTTAACAGACCTAGTAACAGACTCTGAATCGCGTTAAATATTATATCATTTTAACATGATAAAAGAAGGAAATATTTGTCCATTTAACATGAGTTTTTCCATTAACATGCTAAACTAAAGCTCATGAATACTCGTATTAAAGATTATTTATTTTAAATTCATATGCCAATTTTGGGAAAATTTGAAAAAAAGATTCTATAAATTGGCACTATTGGTCCGTCGATTTCATAAAAATAATTGATGCCACATCCAGTCATATACCCACCCGCCTTAAATATTTGATTTCAGTTCCGCACGACTTTTCGTTTTTGAGTTAGTATGCTCACATACACAGACAATTTTGCGAGGCTTGGTTATTGGGTCTCAAAACGTGTGTTTTCATCGAAAAATGTAATTAGTAATTTTGCACGATCGCAATGTTTCTCTTGCTATATATATATATACGTAAGTAAAAGTTATAACATAAGATATTGTATTATTGATAACAAAATAATCTGCCTTGGTTGAACATGTTTATGTTATTTTTAAAACATAAATCAGCCATTTATTAGTGAAATTAACTTAATGATCATTCCTCCGTAACCGTATATCTTATTGGTTCAGGAAATAAATAACTATTACAAAGAAGAAATTATTTTAAATGTTTTTTCCCAGCACAATTATCACCAATACTCCGTAGGAGCTTGTTAGAGAGATTTAAAAAAAAAAACGATGATTAAATTCCCGGCCCATATTTTCTCGCTTTAGTGGAGCCTATAACCCTTAAATTCTAATCAGGAAATCTAAGGGTAAAAAAAGGGAATTAATGATGAGTTTTAAGAAAAATAAAAAAAATTCATCTCTAATAGTAGTGTGTACTAAAGGAAATTTCTGTTGAACGGTACAATTTCTGTACAAACGGAAACACAACTTTACAGCTAGGCACAAATCCTGAATACCTACAAATACTGAACAAAGAAACTAACAAACGCCCACATTCCAGAGGGGCAAACGTGGGGAACGTTAGGCTTGCGTTGGATGCTGACATCGATTTATATGCAAATTGTGTTCTAGAATTTTTATTAGACACTTATTAATTTAATTACCCAGACTTATAAATATCTATATAAATTGATATTTGTGCTATGTTAATTAAAAAATATACCACTAAAGTTTGGCAAAATTCAAAACAATGTATTCACACCTAATTGATAAAAGTAGTATTAATTTTTATAAGAAATTAGAAAGAATCTCTAAATTAATTTTTAAAAACTGCTGACAGATCTGAAACCAAACTAACAGAGCACAATGGGATGCATCACAAGTGCTTGTCAAAATCTATTGGATTTGTACCTAAAACCGTAGATCAACAGCCGGCCACTAATCTGGTCAACTTGTACCTTCCAATCCAAATAATCAATCCATTAGGCCTCGGTAAGCGGGAATTTGCAACGAGAAGTTTTGAGAAATACCCTAAGCCAAAACTTTTGACTGCATCACGATGACAAGCATAATAAATTTACCGCTGCCACCATAACGGTTTCACTCCTTAAAGATTCTTGGTTGCCACTCTATATCCAAAGCGACATATTGTATTCGAGTCTTTGGTAAAATTTCGATATTCATCGAAGGCTCGTTATTCGAAACCAGATGCTTCTCGACCGGTGATCGTTACACGTAACGCCAAAGGATGTTTATCTAGAATGTGTTTTTAACCAGAAAATTATATAAGGATAAAAATTCTAAAAAACTTGCTCATGAGTCAGAGCCCAATAAAACTAACAGTTCATTAATTGGGCGAATTGCCTTTACGAGTCAAACTGTTCCAGGGAGCGAAAGATCTGAAATACAGGACTGTCAACTAACATTAATGAGCCGACAAACACCTTAAGTCACAATTATTTTTTCGTTCTAATTATGCAACTTCAGTAACTTAATTTGTTTACTTAGGTAATTAATATAACTTTATGTTAATTGCTAAAGTTACCCATTATAAACACTGTTATTCAATAAGCCACAATTTTTTTTCGAATTTCTCTCTCTGATTATTCCTTCTTCAAATAATAATATTGCAAGAGCTATTTTTAACGATTGGTTTGAACAATTACTTGACCGTGTCACGTCAGGTTTAATTTAACTCGCGAGTTCGTGCTTCCATGGACCTAATGTTCAGATCTAAATGCAATGGAACGGTTAATACCAAACATTAATATGATTCGCTAATAAAAGTTGAATACAACAATGAACAAACGAAGACTTAGTCTAACCTGCATTGTTTGAAGACAGCTAGACAGAGGCTCACTAAAATAAACCACTAGTTCAAAATAGAATGCCCTATAAATATAGCTGGCCGAATGAAAACAAACAGGTGAACAAAATCGTAATAATAACTTGGTCCCCTGTGCAATGATTTTAGTAAGTGCTATGAGCGATTTTTCCCTTGCTTCGTTTAAATTTGTTACTAAGGTAAGCATCCTCGTTTATTTTAGGAACAGGAACTAGAAAGAAAGTTATCTTAGTATCACTAGGGAAGAAATGTTTAATAGGTAAAGATAAAACCTAGAATTCCTGACGATAAAAGCAAAAAGAAAAGACGCAAGATATGAATATGAACCTCGTCATCTAAAAACAGGTTATCATGAAGAGGTCAGAACAATTATACCTGATATGAATTATCATTCCTGATCATATAATGACAAAAATAACATAATTCAGAATTAAGTATAAATATTTTGATACAACCAATACCATTCATACTCGAAAACAGCCCTTTTTTTATCGTATAATATAAAATATTTTACCAAAAACCAAAACTGGAAGAGTATTCAAAAATTTTAATTAAATTGAATATAATAAATACAATTTAAAAAAAAAAATACAAATTTAAAGTGGAGGAGATAGATAAACAAGATATATTTAGATATAGGAGAGAAAGAGGCATAAAGGTAAGCAGTCATGTTGAAGAATGAAGGTATCAGAATAATTGGAGTGCTCATTATGCCACTGTATATTTCGCCAGTGATCCCCCTGGCATACCAACACTCCTTAATGTGCCTCAAAGTATAACATGGCACAAAATACTGACTTTCATGATATACATTAAAATATATTACTTTTTTTTTCATAGTCATTTAAATATTCAATTGATCTAGAAACATAATTACAAAAATTGCATTGCTCTTCTGCATCAGTATTATTAAATTTTAAAGAGCATCCAAAATTGATGTATATTCAAAAATACTGTCGTCAAAAGCAGTAGTTTCGAATAAATGGAATAGAGTTTTGTATTGTAGAAGTTAACAATACTGATTCGAAAGCTCCTCCTGCCCTAAAAGAGATAGTGAAATATGGAAATTACTCGAGCTCTCCAAGAAGCAGAGGTTGGAACAAAGACGTGGACTGTACCTTGTTGCCTGGGAGTGAACGCCGTTGAAAACCGTTTTGATAGTGTGAGGCGGAGAGGACATATCCAAGGCTAGCTTCATCCTACAACTGGCTTCCCGGTCGCTCCCACTACCTTGCGAGCTGCATGGAGGGGGTCGTCACGATCTAGGGGTATTCTGTCATCTGTGTAGGGTACACGGGTCAAGGTATAGGATCACATTCCGATCTGCAAGTTCCAATTGTAATACCATTTATCATTTACAAAGGAATTATTTACTATTAAATGCCAGCTAAAACAACTCAAAAAATACAGAAATGGTTCGCAAACTGGGTGCCGCAAAGCGAATGCCATTTTCTCAAATATTACAAAAAAGAAAAATAGCAAACGCATAGTGCACCCCATAAACTTTCATTATGGCTTCTTCTATTCCCACGAATTCAACCGCTCTAAGGATAATTGTGTCGTAATTGTTTTTTTAGCTAGCCAAGGGTCCCACGAATTTCGTTAACCCTTACAAGGGTGCCACGGCTCGGGTACACCTGACCAACAGAGACTATATGTCCGGGAACCAAGGGTAAAGAGCTGCCTAATTAATGTTAAACAAAAAATTCATACTCAGCCTTATTGCACCAGGTCCAACAAATAATATTTTATTAAACATCAAATATGCACACAACAAAGCATTGCGACTTCAATTTTTGAACAAGAACAAGCAATTTTTTTTTTTTTGTAGAACCAATTTTTATATCTTGTAATAAATTTCTGAAGTACCAGAGATGCATACCCCAAAAAATATTAGTTTAAATTTAATAATCTGATAAATTAAGAACTTTTTTTTTAAATTTAATTATCAGAACGGATGAAGCAGCAATGTGTATGCTAGTCTGATCATAAAAAACCAACCAATTTAATTGGCATGAAGAATTTTACCTCAATTTTCTTTGGAATATCGACTCTCGGTCAAAATAAAAGAGTTTAAAGCCATTGAGCATTAAACCTTTTTAACAATGACCCCTCAAGTATTAAGCTAAAATCAATTTGACTTTATTACCTTTCTTTAAACGAACAATATAAAGCTATTGTAAAATACTTTTATGTAAACTAGCAAGTGTGGCAACAATACCTTATTAACTAGACAAAAATTTTATATGGTTTAAAAAAAGAGTTTGTTTATATGGTAGTAATAGTGTCGATTAATTGAAAATTAAAAGTTTTAAAAATTAATGAATTTAAATTAAAAAAATAGGGTGTGTTTGATTTATAATTAATGACCTAGGCAGAATAGCCTGCAAAACAATTTTTAAATTTTGATGTGAGGTGAGAATTTATATTTGAAGAATGTCCTTGAGGATGGCCGAAACGTTGGACTATTGATGTAATAAAAAGTGTTGAGACTATATAAGGATACACTTTGATTTATTTAATAAATAATTACCAGTCTCAAAAAATATATAACTGCGGTAGCAGCGTGGTTACGCGCCAGTCTACCAACCCACATGTTGTCAGATCGAATCCTGGTCCCACCAGAGCTTTTTTTCAAGCATAAAATAATGCAATATTCACTTACAACCTCCCACTCACAAAAAATAGGCGTGGGAGTGATGAACCCACCCTACGAAAAAAACATATTAAGGACTTAGACCTCCATGGTCTGTTGCCCATTTAATAATAATATAACTGCGGTACGGTAAGATCAGATCTTTCGGATCCCCAAATAGCTAACCAGGCACGGGGGTAATTTTTTATGCATTTTATGCTTGTGCATTACAATCATTATCGATCATGAGATACATACTGATTTATATAAAATATAATTAAATTTTAAATTTAGTAGAAATTCCTCTCCCACCCATAACGAACGTTAAGAAGGCAGTTTTTACTCATTAGGTTTACAAAAGGACATCTCCCACTTCTGTAGAAGAAGAGCAAATAGGGGTGATAAAAAAGGCAAATATACAAAGGTGAAGAGCAGGATTCTAAATTCACATCACGAGGACACAAGCCTTTTCTAATAATTGCTTTCCCATAATTCCTGTTTTATTATTACCTAAAGAAGACTAGATGATGTGAATTAAAACAGTTTAAATCTTCCTCATTATTATGTATTCTCACTGCCACTATCGTCATTATTACCCAAAATATTTTTAAATAAGTAAACTGGGAAAAAAACAAAACATAGCACTCTAACACATCTTAAGTTACCTTTCTAGATTAGTAAATTTTTTATCAGTTGGTTTATAATATTATTGAGAGTATGTTTTAAGATTAATAAGTACATTATAACTCCTAACCCGATAAGATGAAAAACTATATAACCTTGTTCCTCGATGCATTAATAGCTAAAATTGACTCATTGTTCTCATACATATATACTTGTGAGAGTGGGTAGCTCATTGGTAAGGCACAGCGCTACTGGGACCTGGGTTCGAATGCGGCTTTGGCAGATAATTATTTTCTGTTTTACTGTAGCCGTAAGTCAGCCTTGTGGGTTCAGGAGCCCTGAAGGATCCACCCAGGCTAATAAAGTGTGCACCATAAAAATGGGTGCATCATAAAGAGTAGTAAAAATCTGAAGGTGGGCCGTGATTCTGACCAAATCACCTCCTTGCACAACCTTCAGTCTTCTACCTCACGGAAAACTCGATAACTCGAAATCGAATTTCAGTGAATTCGAAAAATTCAATTCTCGAAAATCAGTAAAATAGACTAATCAAAGCGAAATCAACCTTCCTTCAACTTAATCAGATAAATTTACTCGTTTAATATTAAACTATTCTTTTGTTTGTATATATTTTAAGAGAGTTTTTTATTTTATTTTATTTCATTTTTTTTTAATTTTTAATTTTTTATTCTATTTTTTATTTTATTTTTTATTTTAGTATGTATGAGATCATTCATCAATATTACCTATTGCCCACAACTGTGTGGCAGATTGTAATATCTATCAATAAATAAATCTATCAAAAAAAAAAATTAAACTAGAACGCGTTGGAACTGTGGTAAGGTACAATGCTACTAACTGTAAAAACCTGGGTTAGAATCCGGCTGGGCAGATAATTACTTTCTGTAACACTGTAGCCGTGAGTCATCCCTGTGGATTCCGGAGACCTTCTGGGGTCACCCAGCCTCATAAAGTGGGTACCCTTAATAATAAAAATCTGGCGGTCGAGCATGATTCTGACCAAATCACCTCCTTGCCTTAGCCGCGTTACAGATTTAATTGTTTTTAATAATATTAAATTACCGATGAAAATTCTCTCAGTCCCTCAAGTAATAAAACATTTGCATAAAGCCGTGTGATTGTTTTTGATATAACCAATTATATTTTTCATAATCAAAGAAATGCTTTAAAGAGTTGTTATTGTAAATGCGTAATTTGTTTAAAGAAGACTAAAAAGGAAATTTTTTATATAATTAACAATAATTGTTTCAAACAAAATAATTTTTTTATATAAATAAAAATTAAAGCAAAATTTAAATACATTTTCCTGTCCTAATGTATGCAAGTAAAACTAATTAGTTCGAATCAAACAAAATGTAGATAAGTTGATATCTCTAAAAAATAAAAATAAAGTACAAATGCCTTCAGTTTATCTTAAAAAGATAAAACGGTTAAAGTAATATCAAAATATTTTCAATAAATATATAATTAATAACTCCATTAATAATAATGAATAAACTTATTATTAAATTGTGACCCGTTTTGAAAAACTGGCCTGAAGTAGAACGATGAGCCGGAAATGAGTTATTTCATCTAGTATCCGAACAAAACAGGTTACAATATCATGTAAATTTTAATAAGGGCAACATGGCTGCCTAGTTTCTAAATTCCGTGAATAATCGTGAATGGAATTAGATAAAATATTCGTGAATATTAATTTAAGATGACCGTGTGCAATAGGATGTACTACTAAGAGAGAAGATATTTTACTACACACACAAACATTTTCTTCATTGATTTATGAAACATATCATAGCTGTAGTATATTATTCTTGGTAACGGTAAGGAATGTGGCTGAAGGAGAGGTACAATCCTACTTTTTAGTAAAGTAATAAATAGAAGATAAGTTCCACTGGAAAAAATAAACAAGATAAGACAAGGTGCCATAAACCTAAACGAAAGAAGTCAACTTTAAGGAGGTCCCAACAAAACAAAGAGCCATACAGTAAAACTTCCTTGAAAAATAATAATTACTTTGGGAATAAGAAATAATAAAGTAAGGATTCTTTCATTACTTTTACTATAAATGAGAGTATTAAAAAGTAAATTCTGTATGCAATCCCATGTTTTGGCCGTGTTCTCTCAAAGCAAATTCCAATTGGTGGAGCCATAGAAATAGGACTTCTGATATTTTTTGATTAAATTATCCGTTCGGCTGTGAGAAACATTTGAGCCGATTTATATTGGAAACCATTTATGAAACAAATGGAACCTGGCACAATGTAAACAGAATGTTTGTTTCATCTCTGTAGATACGCTATTTTGTCAGAATTAATACATTGATGTCCACATGCTCAAATAAAGTATTCGTAGTGTTTTATAGTCAGTTCCAATCTAAACGTCATACCCTTAGATCATGATTAAAACAGTGATTTGAATTTCTGGTTTAAGTTTTTTTCCGAACTAATTTAGGAAAATAATGACAGGTGATGTGTACTCTTACTGTCAGTAATAGTAAAACGACATATAAAATCTAATACATAGAACACACATCTGCAAATAATTAAAAACATTAGTTTAATATAGACACGCAATGGACAATTTAACGACTTAGTACTTTTTTTCCTAATGCCTAATACTTCCTTACGCGCCAAATGAGTGACATAATGTAATAATTTGGCCAACTGTGATGCTGGTACACTACCTACTTCGGTTGCATATTTAATATGAATAATTTAATGTCTCCAATATAGGTCTCTAAAATAAATTCGAAACGGGAGCAATGTTATTGATATAGCAATAGAAGGAAATACATTAACAGGCAGATTAGGTAGGTAGAATCCTACGGTAACTACAAACAAAGAAATAGATGAGGAAATAAAGGCGATATCAAAGGCGAGAAATACTTGTTATTTTTCAATTTCAAAACTGCTTAGCTCACGCCTTCTGTCTACAAACGTAAAAGTTAGAAAAAAAAAACTATTATCCTATCCGTACTTTATGGATGCGAAACCTACACTTGAAGGAAGAACAGCGCCTTAGGGTTTTTGAAAATAAAGTTTTACATAAAGTATTCGAATGAGTTAACTGTAGAATTGAGAAGTTGTGTAGTTAATTGGGGGAACTGTACCAGGTAAATATGATTTAGGATATATCAGTGTAAGATTGTGGGACTTAGTAACGAGCGAATCCCTAGAAACTTAACAGATAAACGTCCGAGGGGTAGACCGAAACGTAGAAGGGAGGATTGCTTCAAAACTGATTTAGTAGATTAGGGCTTGGAGGGGCGTCACTGGACAGATGAATATAGAGATTGGTTGTATCGGTATCGAACCTTCGGGTTAGCTAAGCTCTAATACATTTAATGTTCTTTAATTTATTTTATCATAATTTTTTCACCGTTTAGAATTTTTAGGCGCAAAACCGACTTCTTACCTGTAACTTTATCAAATTAATTGATTAAGCTGCTTAGAAACAGTTTCAAGATTGCCGGAAATTTGAGGTAAGTTTGGATTCATACACAGCACTAAACCTCAATTTTGGGCAAAATTTGAAAAAAAATAAAAATATATTTGTTACTTTATTAAATAATTACCTAATTAATTAGAGTTTTGGAACCGCTAGAAATACTTTCCGAGTTAAGTAGAATAGAAACTAATTTTTAAAATTATTTGCACATTTATGCCTAAGGACTCTTATACTATAATTAGTACAGTGATAAGTTATTGGAAGAATGAAATAGTTTTGCTACCTAACCGTTTTTGACGATGAACAAATACGAGCTATGGTTAATAAAAATCCACATAAAACGATGAAAGATTAAATTGATGGAATGTATTTAATAAGAATGCTACAACTTACCTTTAAGTTGGGGTAATAAAGGAACATTGGACGGCGACCTCTACAGAACTAGAATTAGCTCCATTTCTAAAAGATAGTATCCGCCCTAGAAATAAAAGTTAGGAGAGCAATATGGCCCAGGATGCTGGGACTGGCCAGCTACGGGAAAGCCGGCTACCGTTAGAGATGTTCTGCTCTACAAAAGAAATATACCGCGTTGCAAACATCAATGCACTCCCTTTGGACACGCTTCTGTTCACAAAGGTGCATTCCAGTCCCCGGCGGCTATGGCTAATGTATAACAATATAACTTTTAGCAGAACAGAAATGAAAATATATCTATATAAAAAAAAAGAATGCGAGGTGAAAAAAACAAGTTTCAACTTCTCCAAGTAATGACGTACAATACTTGAACTAATTACATCAATCAAATTGTTTTTTTTTTCTATTTATTGAAATTTACAACTGTATTAAATAAATATACAACCAGCAAATTTTATAAGAATTATATTACAATGGCATATTGTCTTGTGAATTAATCTATCCATTGACAGAACTCTAACATTTCTAGATTAAAAAAGGTCTCGGGCTCATCTTCTTTTCAGAGGCCTAGGAGGATTATTAGAATTTGAAGAAGAAAGGTTAGAAACAAGTGGGTTTGAGTGGGCGAAGGATTGATATCTGGTTCTGGCCAAATCGTCAACATATGGAACATTGAGGTTCCATTACGGAACAAAAAAACAAAGATATCTCAAACAAATGAATTGAATAATAAAATGAATAAAACTACAAACGTCGTTAAACACTTAGAACAATGACTTGATATAATACTTATGAATTTATGCCTTTAATAATCTAAAATGAGATCAGAATCGCAAAACATAGGGAAAAAATAGCTTTCATTTGCTCAGAATGTTTTGCAGGATGGAATATTGGTATGTGAAGGAACTGTGAAAAATATTTTACATACGGCGATAAAATAGAAAAAAAACATTATTCGTGTTATATAAAACAACAATTCACCAAATCAATTTCGCAGGAATTTAAAATTTCGATTCTGGAATCTTTCTAAATAAAAAAATATTAAAGGACAATAAATGTGAAAAATGTCAAATAGCCATAAACAACCGCTTAAGTGAGAAATTAATTCTTTAAAATAAATACGGAAACGGAAGAGGTTACAATTATATTTGATCAAAATTGTTCTATGCGATTAAAAAGCTCAAATTCATAAAAAGACATTAAAAAAAAAAAGTATACATGAAAGAAATGATTTACTTGTAATTTTTTTTAATTACATAATTCGGATGTAGATATTTTTTTTAAAATCGCTTGAAGTGTATAAAACTATTTACATGATAAAGTGCTGATTAGATTAACTTTAGTGAAAAATACGAGAGGGACAATTTCGGCCAAGCTTTTAGCTCGAGTTGTACTCATTAGAGGGCAGTAGCTGTCGGTAAAAAGAACTTTAAACCTAATTCTTAATTTAGGCCTAATTAAATTAAGTATTGCATAAAATGGTAGAAAGTATTCAAGTAAAAAAAGGAAAAGAACAAATTTTCCTCAAAAGAACTTTCCTTCTACTTTCACGTTACTGATTCCTTTACTTGTTTTCACTTATTCCTCTCATATTCCTGAATAATTATTTAATTATATAATGAGAATGCTTCATTTTAACGAAGCAACAGACTAATTAAGTAATAATTTAATTAAATAAGAAAATCAAATCTTCATCAAAGACGGAACCCGTTATCGAATTATTTTCAATAACACATCCACACCAATCTCCCTTCCATTTAATATGCAATACGTTGTAAAACGATTATAAATTAGGAGGAATAGTTGAAGAGTGAAGTTCTTATAGCAAACGTTTAATAAATTAGATAATAACAAAATTTTAGTGTTTTAACCCATAACTTAATATGCAAATTTGATTAACTTGAAATACATTAGAAGATTTGAATGATGGAAATGTTAATTTCCTAGTTTTGCAGCTAAACCTCGACTGACTTAATACTTTCAACGAAAAAAAAAACCGCATTAATAATAATAATTTGTATGTTATTTTTATAATTATTTGAAAGTTGAACCTTTATTGCATTTTAGAACGTTATTGTAAATTTCTTTAAAATGTTGCTACATCTGTTCTTAAAAATAAGTAGATAATTCTCATTTTATATATTAAAAAAATAATATTTCTACAATTAACTTGCTATTAAAGAAACAATAATGTCAAAATGAAAAATAGAAAATATGCCATAAATAAATTACAATTTAAATAGTTGATCACTTGAAATTAAAATTTCATTTTATGCTTCTTATCTTAATTAAGAAATAATCTCTGACAGAATTATTTTCAGTGATTTAATAACATAAACCATGTCAAATTTATAACGTTTTAATATCAAAATGTTCTTGTAAGTTTTATTTTATATGTAAAACATTGAATTTACATTTTATCTTTTATATCAACAAGCCTTCAGCTTTGTGTTAAGATTACATAAGGTAATTCTGTAATTACGTGAATACAAGATTTTGATGAATTTCTTAAGACCCTTGTTACGTCACCTTTTGATTAAATGTCCATGAAAGCGTTGTTAATCTGATATTCAATGTTGCGCAAACATCCATCCTGCTTAACTCAAGTTTTAAAGGAATCAATAGAAATTTATTATGGTTTTAGTTTTTTTTTCAATAAAATTATTTTATTTTAGGATTCTTATAATATTATTTTACTAAAATTATTTTATTAATTATTGTAAAGTAATACTAATTAGAAAAAAAATTAACTTCAAGAACTCAGTGAATCAGCACGATCAAACCTACTAAATAATAACTAGTGTTCATAGTTAAAATGGACAATGTTTAATATTATGAATTATTACAAACGCTTTGTTAAGAAAATCCTGGAAATAGGGAAATGTACCAGTAATATGTATTATAAGAGTGCTTAAATTTTAGAAGAGGTATAGAAAACATAAAAGTGTATTGTATTTACGAAAGTATACATGTATACATATGAAAGTATAGAATTTCCTGGAGTTAAAGAAATGAGACAGTTATATTGCCTATTTTTTTTTCTAATATTAGATTAATGTATAAAAAATAGATAATTTAAAAAAATGAATAAAAACTTTGATGTATACACGTTTACATATAGGTATATGTAAATACAATAGAACTTTTAGGGAGGCACCTGAGCTACAAAACGAGAGAAATGGATTATACCTCGAAACAACTATGTGTTCACTGAATATCTATACAAAGAAAATAAATAATATATAAATTTGAACTAAACATAATAATAATTGACGTTACCTCTGGAAACCAATAATATTGTTGACTATTCATAAATTAGTTATTAATTATTTGAATTCAGAAAATATTGTATTTCATTCAGAAGTCCTATAAGAGAAGTAAATTTAATAAATGCAGCAATGGAAAAGTGCATTTAGATAAGAGTTAAATAATATAAAAATACACCAAGTGCCTGTTTCAACAAAAATCTTTTCATAAATAGGAAATATATTAAAAATAAATAAATAAAGCTATAAAATATTGTTTACTTTTGGTGAAAGAATAGCCTTTAGTGTTGAAAGCCTTTTAGCCTGTCAAACGCTAGGGTAGGCTAAACCATCTCGACTCAACTGTCGTCCGGGTTTAGCCATTGCAGGCGTCACACTGCAATGGGAAGCTGCTGATATTCAAGTAATATTAAGCAAATATTGGTCCTACCTAGAGTAATAATTATCTAACAAAATGTGTATGTACAGTTGTGATGAAAACTTCATACTGGTGGAAGCAAGTTATCTACATACAAATTTTAATTAGTGTGAAATTAGTTCCCTTTGGCATAGTTCTTTGAAAATATGTGGAAGAAATGTGACTGAACAACAAAAAATATTACAGACTTTAGAGATGATTAAGGATTTTAAAGATTATACTGTTACTTAGAGGGTTACAGCCTTAAAAAAATACGAGTAATTATTAATTAATTACAACTTGTAATATCTATAATGCATGAGAAGCAGGATCAGCTATTTTAATAGGTTACGTTACTTCATTACTAATTATATTCTACATCCCTTTTTACCTCAAAACTCCATTTTTTCATGTTCTAGTTACCCAATGATATTCCAAAAACTGAAAATTCTATTCACTTCACGATATGATCCCTATGAGGATCCATAAAAAGTTTCCATGTCTTCATTAAAATACTTAACAGGACTATAAACTAGTCCATAATAAGTTGTGAAAATGCGTTTACATTTTTATTTCTGACAAGGTTAAGATCAGTAAACACTTAGAGAAATAATTAATACGAATACTAACTCTTTGGGTGAAGCAGGACAGATAGTCTCGGAACCTAGAAGAAGTTTCGGCTAGGACAATTAAGCAGAGGATATACAACCTTTACGCATATTTTAAAAGATTTTGAATTTAAATTAAATGCATGCCAACTCTTTAGTTATTAACAAAAACATTATCTACACTTTTTTTTGTTTTAATTTCCTTCCATTTCATTATCTAAAGTTTTCCTTGATCTACCCCTTTCTTCTTCTACAAACAATTACCCACGAGTATACCCTTAGTAATCGACCTTCAGGCATTATTTTTATATTTCCATACCATTTCAGGCATTTTCTTCAATCTCTTCAAGGACATTATTTTTTTCTTCCCATTTTCATCTTTTCTCTTAGTGTTTCATTTCTCACTTAATCCATTCCGAATATTCTTGCCGATCTTTGCCAGTAGCCCATTTATGTTGTCAGTCGTTATCACATCACATTAGGTTTCTGTTTCATACGTTGTACTACTGATAAAATCTCAGATACTAACCTTTTGGAAATTATTGTAGGACAACTCGGCCGCTCTGACTTATTCTGGGCGTGGGGATAAATCCTCCTCGAACCAAACTGTCAAGTTGATGTGCTCATTTCTATCCAACAATTTTGGAACTTAAGTAGTACCTTAAGTTTGGTATCATGGGAGAGAGGATTTTTTTTGACCTGGGATACTGGTATAACTAAAAAATGGATCCAACACCCTTATTGGTGTGGATCCTTTTATTGATTAATTGAAAACTTAATCTCTTTGTTGATTAATTAAAAATTATATCAAAATCTAAGCTAAAAAGTATACCATATGTATTATATACCGTAAAGATTAATTAACTTAAATATATAAATCTATGTAGTATACTGATGATCTGATGAAGAAGAAGTATGTATACGATAAATAAATAGCTGTACAAGAAGTAAATAAAACATTCCCACAAAGTCATTCAATTAAAATTGAATATGGCAAAAATGACCGAAGAAGATTCCATTTGAAAATTAGTCAGCATTAAAAAACATTACAGACTAGCGGTAATTTTATTCCATCTCCCTGGCCAGTCCATTAGCGAAATATGCAATTTGGAAGAGTCCGAAGCTCTGTATTTAGGATGGTACAATTTTAGTGCTGAAACTGATTACATCTTTCAGTGGCTTTCATATGGAGAAACTCAATTTTAGCATTTCAATGTCGCTTATTAACATAAAAACAAATTAGAAGAATACAGAAACGGAAGCGAGGGAAATGTTCAGGCTAAATCTGAAACAATTACAAAGGGAAATATGACCTTCCTAGAGGCGAAAATTTAAATGAAGTATTTGGAAAATTGCCAATGAAAATTCACCAACAAACTCTAAAGCATTTCCGCATTGTTGTACTTTAGTAAGAAAAGGCGTATTAATTTGCATAGCGGAGAGAAGATGCTCAAGATGTTTGTATAGTGAGCAATAATTAATTTTAAAAAAAACTAGTGGTTAAAAAATATTTTCACTACTTTTGTGTTAAATAATACAAATAT
>NW_027113424.1:1106486-1121017 GCF_000696795.3 Halyomorpha halys
TATTATAATTTAATGATAATGATTTGACATCTGAGAATAATATCAAAGAGGTGAGCCGTTGTTGAAATATAGCTGTAACTAGAAAAAAGTTTTTCACATTCGTAAACAAAAGTAGTAGAATAAATCTGATAAAATCAATATGGGACCAACTAGGTACTAACAAGTGTAGCAAGTGGTTTCATTAATTTTATTTCTTTTTAATGTTTTAAAATAAACTTTCCATAAATATTATGATTGATTTTAAAAAAAAAATAATAATTTTAATCACAATAGTTTTACAATATTCTCTTCTTTGGTAACAACCTGAGTTACTAGAAACTTTACATGGGTTCTTTTATATTTAATTGAATTATTGAAAACTGTGAATTTATTTATTTTATTTTAATTTTAAAATTCACTACAATAAAATTATCTTTCTTTTTGTACAATCTTCTATATTGTATGTTATTTCCTAGTCAAATGAAAATACCACAAGTTTTCACAATCAAAGTATAATCAACATTTCTTTTTTCAATCCAGAATTATTTATGCATATGAGTATATATTAAAAAATTGGCAGACTTTATTACAGTAGCGCTCCAAGTAGATATCGTATATATTTGTAGCACAATAATTAAACTTGAATGATTTAAATAGAAATTACTAACTAAAAGCGATTCTTGTCCTACAGAACCTGCTCCTTTGAAAAGACCTGCCTGATTAAAATGCTATCCCTTTAGACTTTAATGGGACCTTAACTAAGAAAATGCAGCGAGGGCCGAGTTAAATAATCCATTGTGATCATTGGGCGCAATAAGACTTACGGATTACCGGATTAATTATTATCATTAATCCTTAAAATTAGTATAATGCCATATTTCTTAATTTCAGGAACAGTAAGGGGCAACATAAAGATAAACCGCCACAAAAAATATCAGTTGACAATGAAGAACTTAATCGTACTTGATCAAAACAGGAATTGTACACAAAGGCGATACCCCACAGGAAAGAATAGGCATTTTCCATTTTTTACAAGATTATTTTTCGCATTCTTAAAGTTCTTTATTTTTTCGATTTTTTTTTTGTTTAGGTTTCTGCCCCAAACCTAAACAAAAAAAGTTATGTAAGTTATGTAAATTAAGTTTTATCAAAACATTTTTTAAAAAGTATTGTGATATTAAAATAAATAAAAATATTTTCAGTTCAATTTTGGTACTCCTAACATGTCGCAAAGGAAATCTATACCTAAAAACATAACAACAAGTTGGGGAGAAGGAGAATATTTACTCATATCATGGAGATGACTTAGCCAACTCACGTATTAATTATTGGTGACTATTTACAACGACGTAAAATAAAAAATACTGCAAAAATACTTTCACTTCCAGTTTACAGTTGAACAAATAGTATGATTTTTGTTTTGTGGAAAACCTCTACAAATACCCGACATTTACTTGTAAACATTAAAAATGCGAAAAATGACTTTGGTTGGCCAATAACAAAACAAACAAACAAAGAAATACTGATATACTAATTAGAAAATAATGATAATTAAACTCCAATATTATTTTCAAATAAATCTTGAATCAATATAAGCATATGAATAAAAATATAAACATATGTTAATTACGTACAAACATATGTTAGATAAGAACATATGTTATTAACATATAAATATGAGTTGATGAGGTACAATGTTCATACAAAATAAAATATTTATTTTAACTTAGTATAAAGTCGCGAGTTACTTTTACCACCACAAAACGACAAAGAACAATAATGAGTTCAGTGTTTCATGACTTAATGTATTGAATAAATTTAAAATTCCAAGTACAAATAAACTACTTTATTTTTTTATAAGTTTCCTAGAATAGGAATAACAAGTTAGAACTGAATAATATATTTTAATAATAAATATGTATAACAGAGAGAGCAAAGTAAGTAAGATTAACAGGATCAATATCTTGATGCCGAACTTCGTTGTTATTTAAAAAAAACAATTATATCAACATCAAGTCTTGATTAATAAAACTTATGGAATACGATAGTAGATCACATTTCTTTATATAGATGAAAGAACCTAATGCTAAAAATAGACTGTGCTAAAGAAATTAACCAGATTTCCAGAGACCATTAAGCTGATTCTGCATTTTCAATTGAATAATAAAACTGAAATCGATACAACATAAAAAATTGAAAAACCTTTGAGATCGATGGAAGGAATTACTAACAACGTTTAAGTTCCACTTGAACTTTAAAATTCATGAATTCGTTAGCTAAATTCGTATCGATTTGTTGGTTTTATCTATAAGAAAGGCGCAAATCAAACTGTTCTGAACAATATTGTATATCTTGTTGAGCAGGTTTTGATGATAACTAAAGTAAACTAATTCACTCATAACTTTCATCTCGTGTCGTTATAAATAATACGAACTGAAAGACGACTAGTTTGAAAGAAAGATAATAATAACCAATTCAAGCCATGAAATAAACAAGAAGGAATAAAAAAAAAATTATTTTATTAATTAAAAAAAAATTGATATTAATATTAAGTAATTTAAATCATGATTTTAAAAACTTCTGGACCCTCTTTACTGCCTAACATCCTTGAACTGAATAATATTTTTTGTTAAGTCTTAAATTACGGAGTTAATTTAAAAAAAATTCGATTGATGTAAATGAATTTCCGGTAACAATAATTTTAACTAGGAAAGAAAAAAGAGCCATTTAAATGGTTCGATCAATCAAAAGAACTGGTGTCATGGTATAACTATTCCTTGATAAAGAACAATTAAATATTATATTTGTAGAAAATAAAATTTAAATGCGATACAAGCATTAATTTAAGATTAGCAATGATATATCATATCCTAATTAGAAAATCCAAATTAAAGCCAAACAGCAGCTATTCTTATTTTTAAAACGATTCTCAGGCCACTGCGCTGGTGTATGGCTGTGAAGTCTGGGGAGCGGCATACATTACGAAAAGGAAAAAACTACAATCTTTTCAAAATAAAGTCATAAGAATTGCATTGGATGCTCCCCGGGTTGAAAGAAATAGCCAATTGCATCGCGAATTAGTAATAGAGACAATAGATGATTACATAAAAAAAAAAAAACGTTCATGAAGTTCCACTGCCAGTTACCTAGAGTTAAAGGAGCATTACAACTTGGGAAACTCAACCACAACCCGAAGACTGAAGCCTGGGCTGCTGCAGCACATCCTGTTATAAGTTCTATATTTATCAGTTCCGTTATTTTATCTTTTTTTTTTCTTCATATTTTTCTTAAATTCACTTTCTTTTTTTTTCCATTAGAAGTCAATTATTTATTTTGTTAAATCCATAAATGTCATTGTTTTTGTTATTAATTTTACTTTTATATTTTATTAAGAATTATTTAAATTTATTAATTTTATTATAGTTTTTTTTAATTTATAACATCTCCGATCTGGTATAAAATAAATTAATAAAGAGAAACAATTTTTGTTATTACTAATTAAATGTATTAATTCCAGAAACATTATTTTTTTCCATACTTCTAGAAAAGTTTCTAAAAATTATTAATGGAAAAAACCATTAATTCTTAGAAATAAAAGTTCAAAAAGCTTATATTTTTAAAATTAATAATTCTTCTAATTCAACGAACTTTTTATTATCATTATTTTTTTTTTTCGAACCGGCAGATTCATTGAATTCACCCCATGTTGGAAAAATTAAAAGTTAATTGATAAAACAACTAGCTAATTAATAAAAGCTATTTTATACACTGTTTACTTATTTTATTATTCGCTATTACCAATCGTTAGTAATCACGGACAAGAATAACGCAGTAAATTTACAATACAATTATTTATTAAATTGTTTTAATATTTCATTACATATATTAAAAGATTCGATATAGCACATGATTAAATAACAATGTTGTTAAAAATATAAGCATCACGTTATTCAATATATCACACAAGGGATAACATAAAAAAAGAATCAGATGTTACAAACATATAGATTTTTTAATTATTAAACAAATAAGTATTTCATCAGAATCTGTTTTAAGCTAGTTTCCTAGAATGTTGAAATTAATATATTGTATACTCGGATCTACACAGGACATGAAGTGTATACAATGGGATTTGCAATACTTAAATAATACATAATAATTCAATAATATTAAATAATTCATACTCAATTAATTTACAATAATAAGGATTGATATAATATAATGTTAACGTTTCTGTTCTGTTTTATTGAATCGGAAATAAATATTGTATGTTCCTCCAGATAGAAAATCTTTATGATATATTAATAACATAAGAAAAGGATATTAAATTTAATTAAAATAACATCAAAGTCTGAATAGATTTCACGAATTTCTCCTTCGAACATAATACTATAAATTCTCTTAATTGCTAACATGATAGAGAAAATATATTTAAATAAAATAATATATATAAGTATTCAAATTAATGTTAAAATCAAGAGTTGAATATTCAATATTCATGAAAACTGGTAAAGAGAGAAATTAATTAAGATCTGAGGGAAAAAATTCAAGAAAGATTTCTCAAAACGATCCATTAAAACATTAATTAATTAAAACAGACCGAAAACATAAAGGCAATGAGACTGTTTTTCTGAACAAAATAACTGTTAAAAAATAAATCAACCGAAGAGCCGGGCTGGACAGTTATCAGAACAAATGGAACACACTTCACGGTATCAAGCCAAAATAAACTAACGATTTTGCACAGCCTCGCTTCTAGTGTGCTAGTCGTAAATAATAGTAAGCATTTGCTCGATAATAGTAACATTTATTTGTATGTACTCATTCACATTTTTTATAATTATTATAAAGGCAAACAACATATTTCAAGCAAAAGAATCTTTAAAACAAAAAGAAATTTTCAAACCTATATTGCAAAAAAAAAAAAATGGAAATAATTTAAGAAAGTGTAATTCTAAAAGAAACAATATGCCATCGTACGTTTATTATAAAATATTAACTGTACACCGCCGTTTCTTTTTCAATTTCGTAACTTTTTGGATTAGAAATACAAGTTTAATTCATAATTGAATAACATCCAACTTTATTTAAAAGACAATTACGTCTAATCACCAAAAAAAAAAAATAACAAAAACGGAAAGCGTCTTTCGTTTGATTACTATTTTAACCATTGGGAAAAATAAAACACATAATATTTATTTATTCCAATTCGCTTTGGTAAAAAAGATAGGAAACACAACACGGAAAACAATAGCTGCAAAAACATAATTAAAAATAATGACAATACAGATACCCTCACTAATCTGGACCATTCCATAATCTGAACCAACTCTTAAAAAAAAAAAAATTGAAGGTTTTTGACAACAGTGACAAAAGTTTTTGACAAAGAGTGGTCAAAAGAAACATCCACTCCAGAAACTGTGATTCAAAGCAAATAGATAATTTAGATGTTTTACAACTTGTAATATGCTTGAAATAAGAAATTACAAATTTATTTAATGTGATTTACAACTGTACAAATAATAAATACAATAAGTAATTATGATGTATGTTTCATTTATACTTGAAAATCTTAGGAAGGAACCACCCATTGGTAGTACTTCAAGCATTAATTTAAATTAGAAGGTCCCGTGGCCATCTTCTTTTCAGAAGCCTCGGAGAATTATCAGGGATTATTAAGGATAAGAGAGATTAAGAATTAATGGGTTAGGAGTTTGGAATGAAAAGACGCATATCTGTTTTGGGTCAAATCTGCAACGAATGGGATGGTAAGGTTTTTGTGAATGAGTTTATTTGTAACGTAATAAGGAGCATCAAGGATTTTACGTAGGATTTTGGATTATAAGGATTGGACGCGGGAGGAATTTAATGGTTTGGTAGAGCCCCAGAGCTCAATTCCATATGTCCAAATTGGTCTGATTATAGTAGTGTATACTAATTTTTTGTAGTGAATAGTGACAAATTTAAACATTGGATAAATGAAGTTCAAATATATGAAGAAATAATTTCCAGTGTCTTGGAAGGTCATGAAGAGTAAGAAGAAGATGAAGAGAAGTTCACACAAATGTCACTATTGCGATAAATAATTTAAATTTTCAATTTAATGTGAAAAATTGACTAATTAGGGTAATTTTTGGACTGATAAAAATCACCTGGACATAATACCCTGCATGAAGTAGCTTTTTAAATGATTTGGTTCTAAAATTGCATTAAGATAGTTCTTGATGATGGCCGAATTGGTCGAAAAGTCGAACTTATACAGGAATAAAAATGTTATGAGCATAAAAAGGATACAATTTTATTTATTTAAACAATAATAACCAGTTTCAACAAATTGTTAAGATTATAAATAAAATATTTAATGAAGTTTTTATATTTATTTTATTTTTTTTTAATTTCCAGTTCTATTGCTGAAGCAGATGCAGAGGCCTTGAAAATTATTATTTAAAGTAACAAAAACTATTTCAGATTATTTCAAAGGAAATAGTTAAAAAACAATTTTCTGAACCGTTCGGTAATCTGAACCCCCTAAGCTTTAATTAGTTCGCATTAGCGAGAGTCCACTATAGTAATAACCAAGTATGGAGACAAACCCCAAATAATACAAAAACCTATAAAATAATAGCGTATAAAATGTTTTTCAGCCCTATTTCAAGGAACAATGTCAAAACGAAAATATATTTGTTCAAATGGTAATGAATGCCCATATTCATTCCCCATATTCTGAGATTAAAAGAAAAAAAATTATTTCAAAAAATACTTACTTTTCAAATCAAACTAATTAGGAAATAAATTGGTGTATTGCATTATATGGAGTTCTTATAATAGCTTAAAGTTTTTTTTTAAGTATATAATCTCTACTCCGTTCCTATGGGTGGATTTATTCCTTCTTCAATAAATGGCTTCATAACGCAAAAATAATTATTAAAATCGGACAGTTAGTTCTTGAAATTAATAAACACAACTCTTCAGTCATATTTATGAGCCGGAGAGAATGGATGTATCATAAGTCACCTTATTCCCAGAAATTAATATATTGTAAAAGTGCTTAAATGGTATACATATATCAATTAAGTACATACGATTGACTTAAACCAAATAAGTATAATAATATATAGTTTAATATTATTTCAATACATTTACAAAATATCAAATTTTTCGTAATAGATGAAAATTTTTTTTTTTAGTATAGATAAGTTTTTTTTAGTGATATCCATATCAATAGATAAAACACATGTTTGAAATCAGTGTTAATAGTGAGTCAGTAAAAAAAAAAAAGGTTTTTTAAAAAAAAGCGCAAGATGAATAATAAATTCTATATTACCCAACAGCCTATTATCAAATGAAATATATATCAAGTAGATTGTAGTGTATAAAATTCAATACTTAAGTAGTAGTTTAGTATAATAAGGTATAGCCAATTTAGTCTGTATTAAGCAGTTGAAGTGGGATGTAGGATTTATATAAGTTAACTAGTTATTTATTAACCAGTGTCATTAGCTTCACAAATTGTGGTTAATAAATAACTGGTTAACTTGTTGTTATTTTATTAAACGTTTGTTATTTTTCAATGATCTTTGATGATCATGGTTTTATTTTTAAATCCTCAATTCTCTTTTGTTTTATTTGAATGAAGTCAAATTTCGGAAGAAACATAATTTAGTTCTGCCGTGAAAGTCGCGTCTGTTTGTTTAAGTAATTGCTTTTTAACGAGTTGTAGAAATCCATGAAATATAATTAACGAAACTTTTGCTGAAATAGAAAACTGTATTTGTTTCAAAAGTTTCGTATTGCCAACCACCCATAGTTATTATTTAACTGAGAAATAGAAATAATATGCAATAAGCATGAATGTAAAACAGTTGGCAGATAACGCAGTAAATCGTATATTCAATATTATTTTGAATGTCGGTGATTAAAATACGAATCTGATTTTGTAAATTAAGGCCACCAAGATGTAGGACAATTTTTTAGGCTCGAACCTTAATAAGATCTACAGAGTCGTAAAACCATGTTGTTTGTGTTGTGGTATGGGGTTCGGTTTGATCTTATATCACAAACAGATTCGAAATTTACTATGCATATCTGGCGAATAATCTATAAAAAACGATGCGGATTTAAAAAAAAAGATTAATGACATACTAAAGGCGAAAATAGAAATAGCTTTTTGGAAGCAAGTAATGATATAAAAAATAAAATAATGTCGTTTAAAACAAAATAAATATAAAATTATGAAGAAAATGATCAGGGTTGCGGTCAAAAGAGAACAAAAATAGTTAATTATTTATTTCTCGACGTTTCGCTCCACTTTGTAGAGCTTCATCAGGGCTAAAAATATACAAAAACAACTAAGCACATTTTGACATTGTAAGATAATAAGATAAAAAAAGGTAAATTAAGGTAGGAATAAAATTATGTAAAAATAAGTGAAAAGAAAAGAAGAAATAAAATAGTACTAATATAAAATAAACAATGATAAGAATATAAAAAAATTACGTAAAATATAAGATTAACAATGTACAGAAGACGTAATAACATGCAAAAACAGAAAAGTAGATATGAGAAAACAAAATTTAACACACTCAAAGATGGAAAATAAAGAAGTAAGTTGAGATTAAAGAAAGGTCGAGAAAATATAAATACAAATAAAATTAATAATAATAAATGATTAAAGAATAAATTTGTAATAAATAAACATATCTTATCCATCACAAAGGTGAGAAATTATTAGCTTATCTACTTGAATACATTGGTGTGTTACAGAGGTTAACTTAACTTCTATATTGAAACTTACTAACAAGGTTTTGAAACTTCCAACATGTTTCTACCACCTTTATACAATAAATAACTATTGCAAGTAATTTATGAACATATTTACGATACCAATTAATATATAAGTAGACTTTATTATATGGAATACGACAGAATAATTGACCAAAATACCAGATGGAGAAGTAATAAAGTAACAGGGTGGCATGAAGAGAATGCGGAGAACGCGGGGTCTCCTCATAATGTGCAGGATTAAGAGGGAAAATCGCAATGAACTGCATATGCATACAGCACTATGAAAATTATACAGTCTATGCAAGTGTAGTTTTTATTTTCTTAATTTTTCTTTTCTAATTAAATTAAATTCATAATTGGACGAATGGATATTTAATATTTTTATATCTTGAATGATAACGCAGAACTATGTATCAACGATTGTGGTTCGTAATCACCATAGCTGCTATAATATTAAAAAATTATTCGTCATGCATTTTAAAAGTAAAACTGCATCGGCACCAGTCTGCATTACCTTCATTGTGTAATATACACATGCAGTTCATTCCAATTTTTTGGAAAAATGAAATATTTAATACTTTTAAATCAAGAATGATTCGACAAACCAAAGCGTTAATATGATGTACAATTTCCTTTGGCTGGTAGTGAATCGTTATGTTTTTAAATATTTAAATAGCCTTAAATAGTTTTAAGTATTTAAATGAATGTGTTTTAAAGAGCGATAGAAATAATTATATACACATTCACGTATTCATAAATAAAGTATTTATAAATATAAAATACGTAAGATAATGATTATGTGGCTAATATTCTGATTTTAAGACATCTCAGGGAAATCTTAACAAAAAAAAAATTTATTTTGATTTATTTTCTCAGATGTAGGATATTTGAAATGTTGAACGAACAGGTAATGCCTTGGGCATTTCATTATTTATCAATTAAACATTATCAAAATTGTATCCATGAATAAATTCGTAGTTTTATTTATAATTAATTTTTGCCAAGCGATGCGCAGAACTAACATTGTGGAGAATAATGTGCATTGGCCTGAGGTATTTTGGCATCATACAATCTTATGTATTAGCTATTTTTAAATACTTAGTATGACTAGCAATTCGAAATCTCACAAAATTTAATAATTTTGGAGTTTAGTGGGTCCGTAATATTTTTTATTACAAAACAGGAGGAAGTATGTAGGGGTTGATGGTAGTTCGGTATTTGTAAAGAACTAAAATATTTTCCTTAACACTTGTACCATGACATTTTCCCCCCATTATTCATTCATTAAACTCAGAGTACAATTGATTGTACGATAATATCATTTAATCTAATGCGATCTTGAGAGGAATGTACAATTTTAAATATTACTTAAAAATCCTGTTATTTTTTCCATCTTTTTAGGGAAAAGTTTCTCACATACCGGATAGATAAAATGATGTAAGGGGCTGATTTAGCAAGAAAAAAATAATCCATATGAGGTATAATAAAATGTATGCTTGTGGGTATATTTTTAAATGGGAATACCATTTTAAACGATAACGCTTAGAGTGATACATGGTTATATACTTTTTTGGATTTTTTTTTTCTGGATCCTACTTATCTTGAAACGTAGGTTCAAAACAAATTTCGGGGGTAGATTAATTTTTTTCTTAGTAAATTACTAATGAAAATAAAAAACAAAATGGTTCTCAGAGATTAAACTCGGCACTAACGGGAATAAAGAAAATAAATATTAAGGTTTAAGAAACCAGGAGATGAAAAATAGGTACTAACAAAGTTGAACTAATTAATCAACGAGCAAGTTCATTACAACATGACACTATCAGCTCCAAACGCAAGCTACGGAATAAATCTCCAGGAGAGAATCGATAAAATTATTAACAAAGAAGAAAACGGAAAGTTTTTCACGTAAGAAATTAAATAATATTTTCCTCAACAACAATAAAAACGTATATTAAATATTCATGAACGACGTTGCAGTAGAGCTCGCCCCTTTGTTTGTAAAATGAGTCTCTTATTTATTTTCTCTGCTTCGCAACCAAAAGATATAAAAACTGCTTCAAAATAACAAAAGACAGGACTTGAATATTTTTTTTCAATTTGATAATTACTTCATGTAAGAAATAGTTCAACCATATTTACATAACATCGAGGAAAGATTATAATTAAACTAATATCAAGCTTTCGTACTTTTAATATGATCATAAATATATAAATTAACTACAATAAAGAGAAAATTAATTTAACATACGATGTGAATTTTAATCAGAAGATTTTTGCTAACAATGAACTTTATGTTTTCATTAAACAGCAATTCCTGCACAAAAAATCTGGTGCAGTGTACTCAACACACAACTTTAATTTACCACCTAGCATACGTTCCCAAATTTTGTGATGCGATGCAAAACTTATCAAACTTTATCTCTCAGTATTCCTTAGGCTTGTAGAAACATATTTTCCTTGATATAATATTGACACACCAATATTCTGAAAATGGCCAGATCGATTTAGTACAAATTTAGAATTAAGTTGGAGATTAGTGACTAGACTCCCTTATTAACTAATTTATAAAGTTTATATGAATGGTATATTATAAAGTATATTAAATTCCATCCACTACTTTCGTCCAAACGTATTTTCATACACAAAATCATATATTGAAAACGGCCCATACAATTAGACTCATAGTTGAAAAGCGTAAAAATAGGTATCAATTTTATCAAATTCAAGTGTGAAAGTATTTTTCTTCATTCATATACATTTAAAAACGGTTCCTTCCATAGATTTTATTCTGAACAATAAATCTAATATATTAAAAAATAATTAAAACTTTTTTTCAAAGCCTGAAATATAAGTATTTATTAAATTACATCAAAAAGGGTGACGAAGCTAAACGAACTTATAATTTTATATATTACTAGAGGCATGACGCCTTTCTCTGGATTACCCCAGTAATAATAATTTCTTCATCAATTTTAATAAATGAAAATTTTTAATTGGCCAATATCGATATACGACAAGACACAACTTTTTTTCTCCTCAACTAAACTACACAAACAGAAAACTACTCACTTCTCATATATTGTCATAAAATATAAAATAGTGTAAAATAAACTTATAAATTAAAATTAGTTCCATAAATCATTTTAGAAAGGATTCATTAATCAAAAAGATGAAATACATACGTTTAAAAAGAAATAAATATTTATAAAATCATATTATAAAGAATATTTGTTGCTCGTAAGAAAACTAGAAAAGTACCTGCCAAGATAAAAGTTTTACTGTTGAGGAATGTTTTAAGAAAATCTATTCCATTTCATATGGTGTAAGCAACTTTAAGTAAAGTGTATAATAAACGGATTAACGTTAGTTTTGTCCTTTCATAAAATCTTTGGACACTACTCATCGCTCTAGTAAAATTTAAAAGTGTAGTAAGAACCATTTAAAATTTACTTTGAAGATATTTCTAAAATATGGGGTATTTAAAGACATTGTTTTAAACTCTTAACGGAGACTACCTTTGAAAAATTAAATATTTTAAATACATTAGAAATACAAAAAAATTATAGAAATGTAAACATATGTTCTTCAAAATCAGACAATCGAAATGAACAGTGTGTTGGTTGAATATAACAATACAATAAAGGGGGAAAATCAATCAATACGGACACCGGTATTATTCAAAATGAATTTCATTTCGCTAAGGATGGGAGGAGTTTGGTAGAGAAAAGAAGTCATTCTGTAAAAGCCCTCCTCCCTAACAACCATATTTTTCTCTATGAGATATTTTAAAGTTTATTACTCCTAATTTATAACCAAGCCGGCGGCAACAAACTCCTGTTTGATCCTGTAATCTCTTAATGAGTCCCCTGGAATTCGCTCAAGCTTTTGTTCTCTCCTTCCCTTGATAAAGATAAATAAGGACTAGACAACAAAGGGTGCCAGAAAATGTAACAAATTGGACAGACAACTTGATTATATATATAGTTGAAAAAAAACAACAGAATATTATAGAGAGCTTAGAAGCTGCTTCCCAAATACAATTGGTTTTCAGAAGTACTCAGCATAATAATCAGTCCTAGGATAAAATAAAACACTAAAATAAGTAATTACAAAGTTATAATACTTTTTTCCCCATTATAACTACATATTGAGCCAATTGCAACGCGAATTACAAATGGAGTCAATAGAGGATTATATAAAAAAACGGTTCATGAAGTTCCACCCCCAATTGCCGACTGTTAATGGAACGGTGACCTACAACCTGGGAAACCCAACCTCAACCCGAAGACTGAAGCCCAGACTGCTGCTGGACATTCTTTTATAAATTTTTAATAAATATAAAATTAATTCATAGTCACACTACATCTATTTACTTATTATTATTATTCATTTTGTTTATTCATTATTATTATTATTTTTTTTGCTCTCTTTTCTTCTCTCTTCCCTTTTTCAAATTAACTTGTTTCTTTTTATTATTAGAAGACAGTTGTTTGTTTTATTTAAGTGTACCAATATCATTATTTTTTGTTATTAATTTTACTTTCCTCTTTTATTAAGAAGCATTATTCTTATCTATTTATTTTATTATTATTTTTTTTTCTTTTAACAAGAACATTTTATATAGTTAGGGGTGTCATACGTATGACTATACCCCCTCATAATCAACTGTTAAAAAATATATATAATATAAATTATATCAACCATGTAAGGCCCACCAGGCCGATCTGGTATAAAAATAAAATAAATAATAAATAACTACATATTATAAAACATCATTTTTTTCCCCTTTCCTTTCTTCATCATTCTTTCTTCCTAACCGTATATTTATTATTTTTTTATTATTTCTTTCCTATCCACCATATATCACCTTCCAGTGACTTAAATTTAAGGACTCAAGTGTTAAAAATTTCGATATTCACACATAAAAAATACGTTAAAATCTAATAAATGGGTCGAAGAACAGACAAATAAACATTTATAATTCATCTAACAAAGCTTTGCGGAAACTGTCACATACTTCCGCACTACCAGACTGGATTCACTTGTAGCCTTCCAAACGTAATATATAATAAGAAACTACATTTAATATGTAGCAAGCTCTCCTTCCACTGTAGTTAACGTTTTCTTATCTTTTACCTGACAATACGATATGTTATGACTTTACAAGGATCGTTAACAAAAATTATAAATTCCTTACCACAAAAATAATACATACATTTTTAAAAATATTATGGTATTACCTAATTAGGATATTAAGTATAAATAATATTTGTTATTGTAAAATCTTAATTTTAGGTTATGGTTATCAAAAAAGTGATTTCTAAAAATATTTGTCTTAACCCCAACATATAAGATAGCGACCTTAATCTAGAGAATATATACTATATTATAGAGCACATAGATGTTGAGGGTAATACACAAAACCGATTTAAATAGGATTCAATAATTTTATTTATAATAAAATAAAGGTCAGATCCCGGTGTCGGAGGCTGTCGAACGCGATTTATTCATAGAAATTAATTAAACTAAATCCAAAACAATCTTCGTACCAGGGCCGTAGAATAGAAAATATACTATTTTCATTTTTTCCGAGATATTTAAGAAATAAAAAAAGTTTATTTTTCATGTTTTATTGTTTAGATTAAGTCCTGTGATACATTTCTTCCCTCCAACTACCAGCTGAGAATATTTCTCAGTATCAGATACAGAGTGAAAAAAAAAATTAGATATTGATCGGCATCGGCGAAATACGGCACCATTAATTT
>NW_027113424.1:1121747-1123189 GCF_000696795.3 Halyomorpha halys
AAAAAAATACATTAAAAAAAAAACAAAAAGGAAAATTATTAGTGGTTTTTGGAAATGTTTATTCCAAATCCTTGACTGATGCTCATTTTGAAAAGGTTCTTGAACCAAGTCCATTAGTTAGGTGAAACTCCAAATACAAAAGTTAAAACAGAATCATATTAAAATTAAATATGCTTGACTGATATTTTAAACATAATTTTTCTTAAATTAATAATTAATAACAAATAATAGTTAGTAAAATTCAACAGTGGGCTAAGTCTTCAAGTAGATATTTTTATAAAATATCATTACCAAATAATACATTACACTATTTTAATGATAGTTCGAATAATAAAGTAGTGTTTAAACTTTAAATAATGAACAATTTACAAAATAATTTTTTCTTAAATAAGAATTAAATGTAAATTAGATATATTAAAAAAAAATTGTCTTTTATGCAAGAATTATGAAAACAAGACATATTCACGTTCAAATCGTAATAAAATTATGCATGTTCATAATTGTATAGGTATTCAGAAACCACAGATGGGTCATTTTAATTTTATTTCAATAGCGCAAAGGCGTTTCTGCAATTGCCGATTCAATTATACATTAATTATAAAGTATGAAAAAAACGAGAGAAACAGACTTTGATGAATTTGATAATTACTGATGACTCTGAAAATTTTATAAAAAAAAAATATGACATATTTTGAGAGAAACGACCTCTTCAAGTGGATTAATTTGAATAGTTAAAATCATCAGAATGTTGTATAAAGTGTAGTTTTCTGTTCTGTAAGTTTATTTTATGTTTACTCAGGTCAAAAAATGATATTGGTAGGCAATAAACAACTTTGGCGACTAGGACAATAATACAGACACATGCAATCCAAGTTATCCCACCTGTGTACCAGACTGGACCTCCGCTCCTTCTTGGGCTCGGCAGGTACGGGGAGGGACGGTAGGGCTGCGACGCTGCTCCGCCGCTGACGGGCCGCAGCTTGCACGGCCTGCGGGCTGTACGAGAGGGACTTGCGGCGCTCCTTGGCCATGTCCCTCTCGTCCACTTGTCGGCTACGGCTAGGCTTCGTCCTGTCGTGCGGCCTTCGCCGGACTGTGCCCGCTCCTCTCCCCCACTCCGCTACGCTGTGCGCCGCTACACAACCGCGCGGACGACACACACGTAGGACTAACACGAACTGCGTGAAAAGATGAAAGGTATATCTAGGCTAGATCTTGTTTGTTGTATATTCAATTTCGAATTTCTGCCCTTCCAATAAATGCGACACATATACCTGTAAGGTTTTTCTCATAAAATAAAGGAAGTACACATTGTTGACTGTATTTTATTTACAATTTTTTTTTTAATAATTTACAACTGTATACATATATAAACATCAAGTAAATTTGCTGTAAGTGATATGACATGATAAAAACATGTGGAGAATCTACTCATTGATAGA
>NW_027113424.1:1124334-1125357 GCF_000696795.3 Halyomorpha halys
ACATCATATTCTATTCATGACATTCACTTTCATGTTTTACTGTTGTTGAAAAAAAGTACTTCCTTACCAACTACTGAACTTCTGAACCTTCGTGAGTTCTAGCGGTGCAAATTTTTAAAATTTATCAATAGAATAAGAATCCAGACCAATAATATTCAAGGTTCCAAGGTATAGGAGTTATAGTCCAAGAGCCGGGAATAAAAAAGGCAGTAATTTTACCCCAATTTTTGATTACTTTAATGAAAACTACGTATAAAAAGTAGTCGAAAATTATGAGTCTCCCAAGTATAGGAAGGAGGAATAAAATATGGTGGCTGTTTCAAAAGGTTAAAAAAAAAATAATTTTTCATTAAGAGCTCTACCAACAACACAAGAAAACCTAAGAGAACATCATGTGAAGTAGAGGAAATTTGCTAAAATATGAATCCTAATCATTTAAATATAACAGCTATTTACTTACGTTCAATAGTATTCGAGATAAAGCTTTTTAAAAAAAATACATTACATAAAAAAAATACCGTAAGATCAGTAGTTAATAAATTTATTTTGAGAAATCCATATCTCAAAAACCATCTGACATATTAATGCATATTAGCACTCAAATTAATGCCAGTTTATTGGACTATAATGTAGTTTATGACGTTTATCTTTTTAGTTGTAGTAGTTTTCATGAATTTTGCTTAAATAAGTTGATTTATAGTTGTTCAGACAAATTTTCATGTGCAAAATTTATATTCATATGCGAATATTGAAACAACTATCCCTACAAAGATATGAGCCATAAACTAATTTATAGTACGTTAAAATACCTACATTGTGAGTGCTGGCAGATACATATACGTCTTATGGTTCCATAGACATATTTTTCGTTAAGATTTATCCAAACTATGTATCATTGTACGTTATTTATGTTCATAAATAAATTGCCAATAAAATTAGAAATCGTCAGTGTTCTGAAAAAAAGGGGAAGCTTCAACAATTTGAGTATTTTAGTCCTTCTTTTTAATTGGGTATTTGTTACTG
>NW_027113424.1:1126723-1139060 GCF_000696795.3 Halyomorpha halys
TAAATGCATATCTGAGCCAAGAGCATAAGCAGGAATTTATTTCAAATGTGTTTCGTAGGTAGAGCGAGCTACCATCTAAGATGATTTGAAGTAAATCCATCTTATTTCCTTAAAAATCCCCTTTTATCTACTTCTCCACATACTTGGAATTACCTTAAATTCACTCGCCCAAACGAATCAAGCCCCTCCTCATAGTCTTTCCAATGATACACTTAGCCTCAGTGAAGTTAAAACCAGATCATGGCATCACCTCCTTTAATAATGAAACAGCATTGCCTTATTAAGTATTCAAACGTCTTCGCCCATTTTATTAATTACAATCGTTCCAAACGACACAGCAGTGTCGAAAAATACCATTATTGGAAAAATACAATTATGGAGAAATATATAGGAAAGAATAACCGATCTGGAAGACTGCACATCGACATGAGAAGGACCCAGAAGAGATTCAGTCAACACAGACCGGAATATTTTCCTTCAAAATATCCCTGTTTCTCCATCTCACAATCAGTTCAACAAGCCCGTTTGTTTGAGAGTTCGTTTGGAATGCAAAAAGGATTTAATGGCTTAAGTGGATAACAATAAATAATGAGATGCATGAACGGGCGCCGGAGGGGGAGCAACTTCTTAAAACAAAGCTAGAACGATAGACAAAACAGTAATCGTGCCGGTATTCAGGAAATACCAAAACTTTTCATACTTCAAAACAATGTCTCCTCATTTAATGCTAATACTAACAGAGTTGAAAAGTCATAAACAATACTAATATCGTTGATTGCTTTTATTCCATAAACAGAAATCCATTTATATATTAAATACAATTGCAATAAAGATTGTCGATGAATCTGGGAATTTTAGGCATAAACAGGTTTGAGGTAAAATAGGTGTTTTTTAAAGTTGAGTTTTCAAGAGCAGAGTAATGAGAAATTTTACGAACAAGCTGCTAGGGAATAGGGATCCTAGATAGTAAATCTAAATCTATCACTCCATGAATTTTATTAGTCGCTCAACATAATTGGGCGGCGAAACGAAATAAAATTTGAATGACCAGTAGTAATTAATTAAATGTAAATCAAAGATATTAAAGAAGATAATACGGATACATAATAGGAAGAATATTAAATATTCAAATTTCAAGATGATCATTACATGTAGCAATTTCTTGCTACAAATGATTTTGATAAAGCGGCTTTTTAGAATGCTTGATATACACCAACTTTGATTGCAGCTTAAGTTGGTGTAATGTTCAACTAACAAGCTATAGGAGGGATTGAGATGACTCAACATAGCAACTTCTAATCAAATATCTATCCAACAATTAGATTAATTATTTTTCGTATTTCGTATTTTGCTCGAAAAGTGCCATTTCTGATGAGGATCATATTAAATACGTTTAGTAATGCCCAGAACGTGGAAGTGGGGATTTGCGTAAGAGGATTGAAAAATATGTGCATCGATTCACTGTTAAAGAAGTGGCCTATGAGGATCCCAAATTTTTCTTTCACCATTCCTATTGTTTCTTAGCTCTCAAGATCTTATGCACCTTCATATCACAAATTTTGTAACAAAAATGAGTGGAATACGACGTTAGTAATGAATTAAAAAAAATATAAATAGCAAAAAGCGACGTAAAAGTGAACGTAGAAAACATTAAGTGACATCAAATCAGAGGAGTGTGGGTGGAAGAACATTCCGAAAATGCAGATGTACTTTAAGACATTACTGTAAGGTTTTCCAAAATAAAATATTACGTATAATATTCAGACTGAAAAAGGATGAATTCACGGGAGAGTTTAGAAGGCTACACAATTCTGAATTAAGGGAACTACACCCGGTAAATATAATTTAGGTAGCATTGCGAAGTACAAGATGGGTTGTAAGCTTGTAGGGCTTAGTAAGCAGCGGATTCCTAAAATGTTAATAAACACTGAACCTACGGGTAAACGTCCGAGGGGTAGACAGAAACGTAGATGGGAGGATTGCGTTAAAGCTGATTCAGTAGAATTGGGTTTGGAGGAGCATCACTGGAAGGATCCATGTAGAGAGGGATTGGTGGCATCGGCATGGAAGTTCCAGGTTCATTAGGCCTTTATTATTATTACTTTCACCTTAAATTAATTTTAAATATAAATATTCACTATTACCAATATAAATAGAAATAACGCACCTATCCAAGAAATAACACAGTACTCACGTGTTCCTAAATATTTAAAAAATAATAGTAATTCATTTTTAAAAAATAAAATAACAAATCCATAACAAGAAATCAATGCAAAGAGAAATACTATCCTTTCCATAATCTTGAGAAGAGAATGAAATGCCATTGAAGCCCATCTTACTCCGATACAACCCTCTTAAGTAGATCTTATGCCTTCCAGCTCTTTTCCAATTTCGTTTGCCACACAAATCCATCCGTGTGGCAGGGTTGTGTCTAAAAAAATTGCAATAGTGTTTCACATTTTATAAATATGAAATAGCACTTTTTCAGAAGACAAGTCAGGTTCAATTCCGGCTCTATTTTGACTTCTGTTAAAGTTTGCTTTGAAGGAGATAGCGTAGGTAAATTGTAAAGACAACCGATAAAATTGACCACTTATCACTTATCTCGAGATAATAGTTACTTAATTCCTCTATCGCATTATCATTGTTCTATTTTCATTCATTATAATAATATGATACTCGACACTAGCCAAGAAGAACTCGAAATTAGATTTGAGAGTTAATTATGTTTTCGTGAACAAAAAAAGTTAATTAATACCCTTTTGTCTTTACAAATTAGAATGAGTCGAGAGTGAATTAATTAATAATAACACTTAACAATAAGTATTAAGTCATGGTATCGTCCTGAAATGACGAGAGTAACGTGCTCCGTAAAATATTTTTATAAATTCATTGCTTCAATAAAGGACTTAGTAATGCTTAATAGATAATTGAAAAAGCTCCTACAAGTAAAAAATAATGAACCTGCTTAAAAGGAATATATTTTCAAGATACCTGATATTAATAAAAACAGACATTACTATTATTATTGTTTAATAAATATCTAAATGAATAAAGTATTAATAAATAAATTTATTATAAAAAGTCTTTCTTTATTGAATTCATATTGGATTTACGAATATAATGAAAATATTACCAGTTTACCCCAGCGAGAACTCTCGCATTAAATACCTATCTTTCTTCACTATAATTAATTTGAGTTAGGTTTGATCTGCGCTTAATCCATGAGATGTTTCAAAAACCGTAAAGTTTAGCTTTACCTTTAAACCTTTGACAAAGGGTCCGGAACATCCCGTACGAACCAACAAAAAGTTGAATATGATATTAATAAAAATAGTACTTTTTTTTAAAGTAAATAAATAAAGGATTAAACAATTATTTAACAATAAAAAGTATTTATTGATCAAATTTATATTACAAACATATTAAGGTTATTTGATTTTTTTTTAATATTAAAAATAGAAATTACTATTTTTTTTTTTAAACAAGAAAATAAACAAAGTATTGTTTATATCATTTTATAAAAGCCTTTCTTCATCAAATTTATATTGGATTCAACAAATTAATGACAATTTAAAAAAATATATAACAATGAAGCACATTAAAGAGTTATCCCGCTGGAAACTGATAAAAGCAGTCCATAAGAATATTAATTCAACCAATAATCGAAACTGACATGAATTTCTAATTTATTTGTACATTAATGTTATTCTTAAGGGACCTAGTCCCAGAATAATTTTTTTTCTAATCCAACATAAACTGAGGCATTAGTTGTCAATTAGATGATTAGCAACAATAAATTTAATAATTATAAAGGATCGGAAAATTTACCCAAATTGAGGGAGACTGAAGAAAATGATCTTGATTAAATGGCGAGCTGGGGAGTGGGGGAGGAGCGCCTTAGTGCCATTTAGAGCGATATGCCATGCCATTTAATGTCAAGGCCAAATTAACCCTATTCTATTCCCCTCCTCTTAAAGGCATCAATTTCCAATTCCTTCATTACCTTTTTAATTATTCGTTAATTATTCAGCCTAATAATAACTTACCGCACGCCCATATTAGCCTAGCCGTATAAGTACGTACCGTTATATTTAACATTTCTTATGTTTTTTTTAATTATCAAAATCAATAGTCAGCGTCCATCCACTAAGTTGCCTTATGCCTGACATAACCAATGGGGAGGGGGGAGACAAACTACACTACGTCATTGTTACATTACGTAGACCTCTCGCACTCACTAACCTTAAATATATGTTTGAACCGGTGGTAACATTGTAAGAATTACTGAAAACATTTTTAAATATTGTTCATTTTTTTTAAATGGACAATTCACGTCTAAATTGCCGTTTTCAGTTAATATGCCAAGTGTACAAGTTACACGAAGTTTCAAACTTGAACATTTATCTTAACTCAATTCCAAAATGGCTAAAAATTAGCAAATATCCTTGTAACAGTAACACTAGTGAACTTTTCAGTTTTCAATTCATATTTTTTCCGTCTAAAAACTAAATTCGCTTTTATCACCTCTAGAAATGTTCAAGCCGTAACAAGCGAGTGTTACTTTAAAAATAAACAAGGACGGGAGGCAAAAAATGAGCATAAAAAAATCGACAATACGCCATGTTTTTCAACTCGCGTACAAAAAACTACGACACGAAGTTTTGTCTTTTTATTTCCCGACACTTTTTTTTCAACTAATTAAACCTATAAATTCTGTCATATACTGTGTCTGATTTACAACACAGTTTTATTCCATTGTATAAAACCTCTTTTTTTACAAAAATACTGTACTTATTAAATTAAATATAATTGGAAAAAGAATTTCTCCTCCCGTTAAATATTATTGAATATTTTAAAAATCTTCTAGTAATCCTGTCAATGTAATTTGAACTCAAACGAAAGGGATTATTAAAAAAGAAAAAAATCTAATTCAATATTTACTGGAGGAAGAAAATCAGGTCAAGTATTGATCGGTAATAATAAAAAGTTTATTTCTTTATCAATTTTTCGGATAATCAGTCTGGTTTTTCGGTCTAAAAAATCCTCATGGAAAATTATTTATTAAATTATTGTATTTATTAAATTAAGCTATTCGTTATATTATATTACCTCTTTCTTGAAGGTAAATCGAGTTAAGATGACATTAAACTAAAATAAATAATATTAAGACAACCTAGCTGATACATTTCCCAATAATATTCAAAAATATTAACATAAAACTTCGATACGATTCACTATGTGAAAATGTGTAAATCCCTTTTCAAGGTCTAACGTAAGCGCATAGGAAAAAAAAATATTGTGATCAGTAAAAATAAAAATCACACATCTAGACGTTTTTGTCATCATTTTTTTTAAACTATAATTAAAAGTTCTCTTGTGCAGCGTACTAATAAACATAATACTCCACTAAGCGGGTATTAATTTTCGCAGCTTGAAATTATATATTTTATTGAATGAGGAGAAGATAGTTGGGGGTGCGGTCAACGAAAAACACAAATAAGTTAATCGTACTTATTTGTGTTTTTCATTGACCGCACCCCCAAGCATCTTCTCCTCATTCATCATCCACGGTCAACTATCTCTCATAATTATATATATTTTATTATTTTGATTTTAGGAAATTAAATATGCAGAATAATGACCTATACATACATACGTATTCTGGTAAGTAAACTGGTTGTATATTAAAATAAAAATTTAAATATCAATTATAAATAATCATACAATTTTCACATTTGGATTTACGTTGATAAGCGAACTTATGATCGCAGATAACCAGTTAACTTAAAGCCTATTTCAAAATATTTCGCATCCTGGAATCCATCACATTCTGTTTACATTCAAACTGTACAAACTATCTTATTGAGATCTAGCGTAAGCTGATTTGTTTATTTAGGTACGTCAATCGGACAAGCGAAAACTGTTCTCTGTAACTGTACATTTTCCTGATTGGTTCAGTTCCCAGTAGACGTATTAGCTGGACTTCCATGTTGGTTATTCATTTCTTTCCGATGGATTTCTTTATTTTTTTTTTTCAATTTAACAGGAAATTTTCATAAAACAAAAAAATTCAAAGCTGATGCACACCGTGAGCTTAAAATGTTTGAACTAGAAAAAACTAAATTCTAGCGAACGATATTTTCTTTCCTTATTCCTTATTATTGATCTAGAAAAACATAATAATAATGACAAATGCTTAGCAAACCCAAAAGTTCGATACCGATATAACCAATCGTTCTCTACATACATCTGTCCAGTGAGGCCCCTTCAAACCAAAATCTATTTAATTAGTTTAACGCAATACTCCCATCTACCTTTCGGTCTACAGTATAATCTTACCGTATTATTATCCAACCTAAAAAATCTATTTTCTAACAGCCTCAATGTCCCTTTTCTAATGTCATAAATAAAATTATGAACAATGGACTAAATATAATTAATTTAAGTAACACATTATTAGAACAGAAAATATAATAAAATCTGTTAGTTAGATCTATTCTAAAATATATTCCCAAGACTTAGATTGTAAATTTTTACTAGGTACTGAACATTTGATTAATGCTTGATAATTTTCCGAGACAATCGAGGTCAACTGGTGGGTGTTTTATGGATACAAATTAAAAATGTTTTACTTCGAGTTTTCATGATTATTAGGGTGAAATCGCAGGATCTTTTCAAGTCAAAACGGTTGTTTTCATTGTACTTTTAAAAATTTACATAGTAATGATTTCACTACATTGTTCTGAAAATGTTTCGAAAATATTATTGCAGGTTATTTAGGTTTATATTTCAATGAATATGTTTACGATGAGTGTATTTTCTTGGGGGAAATGTATGGATGACCGCCTCCAATGAATAGAGGGTGCTAAAGCTCTTGTAGCGTCCCTGGTCAAAACTCAGATAATTCTGATAGTATCATAACAATGCAACGAGGTGATTAATCATATCATACGATATGGATGTATATAATTTTTTAAAAAATAATCAAACTCCATGCCTATTTACTGTGGCAGAATACTACCTGCCTCCTATTATCGACAGGACAGAGCCAGGTCGGCCAAAGCTAGGCCGCAAGGTCAAGAGGCTTAGGGCAAAGCCAAGGCCTTCCTTCCTCCAGTCCATCAGCCAATGTCTTCCCCTAATCCCATCCATCCCAGCCATTTACCGTTATTGTGAAACATTTGATAAGATATGGTAAGAAGACTCTTAAATATAAAAATATTTAATGGAAATAAACAGATTAAAACATCGGTAAAACAACACCTCTGGAATCTATGCATGAAAATAAGCTGCAATGATATGTTTCCATTAGTTAGAGGCTGGTCGTCTCTTTCAGTACTTCTCGTCCTTGGACGCTCTTTTCCATCTTCTTAAAACTATGAGGTCGACTTCTATATCCTTTATCAATTGAAGTCTTTCTTCCCTTCCACTTCTATTAGGGGTCCCTTAATAACCGCATCTAACATCTTGGTAACGTTCATTCCCTGTATGAATGACCTATTGGTCCAATCACATTATTTTACTTATCACTCTCATCAATGGTATTTGAATCATACAACTTTTTACTTCTTTGCAACTATTCATTTTATTGTGATCCATATCTTGTGCAGTACTTTTTCACATTGCAACTACTAAACCAGTTTTAGATACTATTACCTAACTCACTGTCATATATTACAATTCAAAATAACGTATGATAGACTGGTGATCTTGGATTTCGAGGATTCATGGTGGATTTTTTTTTCTATATAGGCAGTTGCACTGTGAAATTAGATTACTCGTCTACCTCGTCTTCAATCGGACCAATTTTTAAGTTTCCTATCCTTCACCTTTTTTTTAATTTTGAAGTTTCCTAATGCTTAACTTTTTTTTTTTTTTTGTTCAAGTCTGGCAGCGCTCTAACGGTCCCTCACACTCTCGCATACTAAAGACTTTGCATTAACTCCATAGGAAATTTAATATTAAATTACCCAAAATAAACGCAGTATTTTACTAAGACAACGTCAATTTTCAACTTGCTCTTTCTCCTTACCGTCGTACGTTCTAGGAATCTAGGAATAAAATTCATTGTTAATTAATTACATCTAATTTAACTTTATAAGCTACGTTTTTTTTTTTTTTTTAAAATGCTTAGTTTCGGAGTTACAGGTAAAAAATTTTCACCTCACAATTACCATCTAACTGAACCAATTTAGGGACTTTGACAGCGTCAGTTTATAAAACGCAACCCGATACTCGGTTAGTAATGGCAAATTTCTCTTTTACAGGCACATGTATACATCCTAACGAATTTTTTCAACGACAAATTTGAATTTCATACATAAAACAACAGCTTTCAAGAGGCTGAATAATTAGAATTTTAAACGGTTTCTCGATCAATTAGTGTTGACAATATACAAAGCGCGATCAAAGGAATAAAATTATATGGTGTATTTTCTTCTTTAATATATGTTTTAATGGCAATTTAAATTCGCTAAGACATGAGAATGGAGAAGTTGAATTGGGGTAGGTTTCAAGGGAGAAATAACAAGATTACAGAAGCTCCTAGTGCAGAATACTAATATTGTCTATACCACTAACCTCAGACCATCCTACTCATAGCCAACCCCTTCAGGGGCTATCTTTAGAACATATTTCTTCTTTAGGCCAAACCTCCTTGTATCTCGCTTCCAATAACAGCCACTGAAAATTCTATTTTGGCCAAATAAGTGATAGGGTATGACTAGAAATATTCCTCATGATGTTGTATGAACAGTATATTATTAAACTTTGTAGTAAATATAATGTAAAAAAAAAATTGTATAACTTTTTTTTCTCATTAGGTATGATAATATATGCACATAAATCCTTTATTTGCAGCAATTAAAGAAATTAATAATTAGAAAAGGATTAAAAAAAGTAAAATTTCAAAAATAAAAAGAAGAATTTCACAGCAGTAATTACATAAAACAGTCCTTGAAAATTATGGTATTTTCATAATTTTAACGGTGATTTATTTTTATGCACGGCAATGTTACACATTTTAAATTAGGTCGAACACAAATTTCAATATTCCGCAATCGCAACTGAATATCTTTGAGATCAACAAGAGAAATGCAATCTAATACAACAGAACCACAGATGATGACACGGAAAAAAATAAGAAAGGTATTTTGTTAGCAAAGATACGAACAATCAATTAAAATAAAGATTTTTTAAAATTTATTTTCTTCCTAGTAAAGGAAATAACAAGATAGTAAATTATGAAAATTTAAAGTTTCTTTTATTTCAATAGAGAAAGAATTTTTTATCGTCCAAGGGGAAGGGCTCAAAATACAGGAGTTGATAAAATATAAAAACATACAAAGCGGAAGAATTATTTTATTCTTTTTTTCCACTGTGAATTTTTAAAGGTCAGAGAAGACAAATATAGAAAGTCTTTATCAATTTCTCATCCACAAATCATATATAAAAAAAAGAATTCTAAAAATAAAATATACTTCGAATCTTGATAATTCTATAAGTCTGGGGCGTGTTTTAGAATATTGTTGCTGCTAATATTGACGATAAATAATACAAATACAGTAATGTATATATACAATATTAATGATTGTTTTGAGGAAATTAATAAAATGAATTATTATAAATTAGTTACAGTACTTTTTATAATAAGTAATATTTTTATTCAACTTGGTTTTTGTAATATTTTACAGGAACTCAGAAGTATATTACAATCTCAAAATATTACCGCTATTGTAATTATAAATAATTTCTCTCTGGTAGTGATCACTAAGCGTGGCGTAGAAGAAAAAGAATAAAAAAGAAAAAAAGTGACTGTAAACAGAGAAGAGTTTCAAGGTAACTAGGTGTGTTTTATGTAGCATACATTTATACAACACGCTAATCCCTTACTAACGTAAGAACAACAGTTAAGAGTGTACTGATTGATTAATTTATTTAATTATCATTTATTTCAAAATTTATTATAAAAATATGAAAGTACTATTTTTTTAAGCAATACGTGTTAGGGAAAAAATGTTATTGATGCCGTTTCAATACCATGCGGTTCATATATTAGATCATGTGAGCTGTGATGATGGATTTTCCTGTTTATAACTTGGCACTGCCAACTCCAGAATGTTCAAGTTCTAGTTATTATCGTGTTTGTAACATGATGAGTTACAGATGTACAAAATGAATCTGTTTGTTTCAGTTATTTACATAGTCAGAATTGTAGTTTACTTCTAACCATATTCACGAACGTTCGTGTTGATATAATAAAATTTGAATTATTGGTGAAAAATAAAACAACTGTTTATTATGATACTTAGTTATTTGTAAATAAAAAAAGTAAGTACCAGACCTAATATCCGTACATAGATTTAACTACAAACAAAATAGTCCAGTGAAGTTGCCTATTAAATTAGACTGCTGCTAAACTACTAACTTGAGTTTGATGATAAAAGTCCTGTTAAATTTAATGATTTTATTTACTAGTTTAAATATAGTCTCAACACTATGAGAAATTCTGATGGATCCACGATTGCTCATGAATAAATACAGATAAATTCTGAACTAATATTAATGTTTGAAAATTTAACATAGGTAATAATTTTCTTGAATTTTACACTGGCGAACGTGCAGTGGCACCACACGCTAAATTTAAAATAACAAATTAAAAAAACAACAAAAAAAAACGAGAAATGTTATACTTAAAAAGAACAACATCTTTGAATAATGCGGATAAAAAATTATTAATTTTTTTATTGAATAAATTTGTTATTTAAACAAATAAAATAGCCTCTCGTAGCCTTCAAGTTTACTAACCGTGTGTAGCATCTTAAATAGTATATTTAAAAATTTACAAAAAATAATTAATAGATACATATGTAACTTGATTAATTAACAACTTATACGATGTAAAAATATATTATTAGAACGTCCAAATATACAAAAAAAAAAAATTAAAAACTGAAGATTTTTTTTTTTATTTCCGACATAGGTGGCTTCTTACAATCCTATTATTTACCTACGTTCCATTCCAAATAAATCTGTTCAAGATCAAGAGATAGTGTAAGGGAGCTAACTTAGATATTTTAGAATAAATGTAAACTTACATAAAGAAGTTTTAAACCAGACTAGAAAATGGAAATTAAGTAATGGATGTTTTGTTTTTTTTTAAATTAAATTTAAGAATAATCCTTGAATGGTACAAACAATAATGTTTTAAGAACCAAATTTCATAATAATAAGTATGTAAATAGCAAACTATTTTTTTAAATGGATTCTAATGTAAAACTGTTATAGTCATATGTCAGATTTTTAAAAATGACCGCCCTTTATTTTTCAGTTTACAGCCTATAATACTCCTAATGTATTATAAGTAGCTTAAATATATAACTTAGTGAAATTTAAAGAATTAAATTATTTACATTTTTGTACATAACAAAATGTGTACTAAGGTGTATTTCATCTTAGATTTCAAAAGAAAACATTATGTTATCGGAATACGGTGTTGAGAGCCCGTATGGTATAGAGCATTTTTTTATACCTAGAAACCCATTTACTATAAATTGTTTTCAATTTTCAATTTAGCTTCTTATATCCAGTAAAAGTGTACCCGTTTTAAAAGTTATTATGTTTCTGCACACTACCATCAAAATTACGTTTTTTAGAAAATTCAGTATTATTTTCAACAGCTTAAGCGCATTTTCTATTATTAAATAATTCAAATATTTACCTACACTATGCAACATGAAAAATAAATATCCTTGAAAATAGTCGTTAAACAATTCTTAGGTAACAACGTCGGAGGCTTTGTTAAAACAAAACATAAGTTCAAGAAAAAAATAACATGTTTGGTAACCTTTGATTCAATCCTCAAATCTTGAAAACTACTAAAAGTAATTTTTTTTTAAAGTAGAGCTATCTAATATTAATAAGTTTTTAAAACACCTATACATATTCTTGTCAAACAAGTTGATTATTAATGAAATATCACATTTTCAAGTGAAATATGATTAATCTTAAGTATTTTTATTCATATAGCGCAATTAACAACAATTTTAATCAGATTTTGAAATTAAGCAACGTACATTGAAAATAAGTCATATTTAGAAAAAAGTCTGATATCTCAGGAAATGTTTGACGTATCTATTATGGCTCGATTTGAAGTTGGTTAAAAATTCCATAAAATAATTTATAAATTGACATCTACGTAAGAGTAACAGTCCTTATTTGAAAAAACAATAGTTTATAATGATTTTTCCTAAGAACAGTAGTTTATAATGATTAATTTCCTAGAAACAGTAGTTTATAATGATTAATTTCCTAAGAACAGTAGTTTATAATGATT